>NC_057813.1:258950572-258952305 GCF_018294505.1 Triticum aestivum | reverse complement strand
CAACCGTTACCCCCCAAACAGCCACGCACAGAGCGGTACTACCGCTTGGGCAGGGCGGTATTACCGCTGACAAGCGGTACTACGGTTCCCTCCCAGCGGTACTGCCGCACTGATGAGGGTTGCAGGGTCCTGGGCCCAGAGCGGTACTACCGCAGAAGTACGGGTGGTACTACCACCACTACTGCCGCACCTAGTACCGTAAAACCCGACACGAAAAACAGCGGTCTCAAGTCGAGGCGGTAGTAGCCCGGAACAACTGCGGTACTACGGCCGAAGATCGCAAGCGGTACTACCGCTCGGGGAGCGGTACTACCGCTTGATGTGCTTCGGTGGTACTACCGCTGAGGACCACGGTACTACCACTGGGACATGACAGGGAAGGCACAAAGAGGAAAGATAGCTCCAATGAAGCGGAAGGGAACATCGGGTGTGATAAGGATGTGTACGTGTTGATTCCACCCAAGCCTTACCAAAGCGGATCCCCTCTTGATAGTACGGTGACTCCTACGAAACTAGTCCACCAATAGAGAAACAAAGGAGCTACACCGTCTTGAATAAAACATCGAGGGGAGGTAATCGTCTCGTGCCAAAGGATGAATCTCTGAAAGAACTCAACGCACACGATTAGTCCGCAAAAGCATTGTCATCAATCACCAAAACACCTTGGGGATAAATATGCCTTTACACCTTCCTAGGCCTCGCCGTCGTCCAGCGTCGTGGTGCTCTCGGCGCGGCGTGGTCAATGTGATCAACGACCGACTTCCATCGAAAGAGTACTGTGTGTGGAGAGGCTGACAGCTGGGTCCATAGCGGCCGCAAGGAAGTGCCTCCTTATTACGTCCAAAATAATTATTCCTCCACCTGACAGCGGAGACCCACCAGACGAGCCACTGTATTTCGCAAAAAAAAAACGTTTCCCTCCTAACTGCTGGGACCCACCTCCTACACCTTCGCACGCAAGGAAGTGCGTCTGGGCAAAAAAAAACGATTCGCCCCCTGACTGCTGGGACCCACCAGCTACATCTTCGCACACAAGGAAGTGCCTAACAGTCGGGACCCACCTAGTCGAAGCGTATGTAGCGTTGTCATTCTGGTTGCGAACGTGTACGTACATATATACTAGTGGATGTAGAGGCGCGCACGTGTCGTAGTAGAGGCGCGCACGTAGCATGTACACGTACGTACATCAGCAAGTGTGCAAGAAAGAAAATACGGCCACTTATGTGTACATACGGGTGGGGTCTCGAACACCTACTTGCGCATATGTATGGCCAGGGCTCGTGTACATGGTTGGTTCGGAACGGAGAAACAATGTCGTCGTCGTGTTCATGGGGAGCCTACCGGCTGGGTTGGAATGGAGTGCATTGTCATGTTCATCGGGAGGGCTTGGACGGAACAGACGATGGAAACGAGGCCTGGCGTACCACAGAATGGAGGAAATGGCCTCGTGTTCGACCGGCCACGTTCGAAACGGGATCATGTTCATTGGGAGGGGTCTGGCGTACCACAAAATAGAGGAAACGGACCTCCTACGGTCGAAACGGGGGTCCTATTGATCGGGAGGGGTGTGGCGTACCACAAAACGGACGAAACAGACTTGTGTTGGAGCGCTACAGTCGAAACGGGGGTCCTGTTGATCGGGAGGGATGTGGCGTACCGCAAAACGGACGAAACGGACTTGTGTTGGAGCGCTACGGTCGAAATGGGGGTCCTGTTGATCGGGAAGGGTGCGG
>NC_057813.1:258891016-258950479 GCF_018294505.1 Triticum aestivum | reverse complement strand
GCGGCGTATCGCAAAACGGATGAAACGGACTTGTGTTGGAGCGCTACAGTCGAAACAGGGGTCCTGTTCATCGGGAGGGGTGTGGCGTACCGCAAAATGGGACTCCACGGGATACCATTCATCTCCACCGTCGACCTCCTCCAGCCTCCACGGGCTCTTGTTCATCCAGCCTCCATCGCGCGCTACTCCACCGGCTACTATTCAACCACCCCTCCACGGACACCCCTCCACCGTCTACTGTTCATCCAGCCCTCCACGGGGTCGTCCTATTCATCCAGCCCTCCACGGGGTCCTGTTCATCCAGCCCCAACCGGCTCGATCAATCGGGGTCCTGTTCATCCATATGCAACGCCACCGCTCACTGTTCATCCAACCCCCCCTGCAATGCTCACTGTTCATCCCAGAGGCAGCATCAATCGGCTTCAGTTAGTAGCAGTAGCGAAGGAATCGCTCGATCGGGTTCAGTTAACAGCCATCGATCGATCGCTCGGGTTCAGTAACGCGTAGCCTGCAGTGCAATCGCTCGGGTTCAGTTAGAGCCCGACACCTCGCTCGGGTTAAATTAGAGCCAACGCCTCGCACACACGCGCGTATGTGTACGAGAGAAACACACATCGCTCGGCCCCCGACCACCCACCGTAACCGGGAACTCCCCAAAATTTTCCTCGCCCTCACTTCTACCACAGTTTTTTCCATCATGGACGGCCCAAAGAATGTCATGCAGCTGCATCTCCGGCCCGCCCAGGACGAAAAGCCCATTTTCTGTCATGATTTTTTGTCATAGAAGTAGGAGCCCACCACATCTATGATGATACCGGGTTTTGTCACACTTATCGTCATAGAAGTGTCATATGTATGACAGAAAAAAGTTTCGTTCGGTCCAAAATGTCACGGATGTGTCTTTTTTGTAGTGTTAAGTATTCAGTGTAGCTAATATTTGAGTGTGTTTCATGAATGGATAAATTTTTGAGCATGATGGGCTAGGGACAACTTGTTTTAGAATTGATATTTTTAAAGACATGGTTGCTTGTTGATATGCTTGAGTATCTAAATTATTATGTCAAAACTAGACTATTGCTTTGAATCACATAAACCAGATGTCCATGCTATGAAGAAAAGAATATGATATGACATGATAAACAGCACTCCACATCAAAAATTCTGTTTTATAACTTACCTACTCGAGGACGAGTAGGAGTTAAGCTTGGGGATGCTGATACGTCTCCAATGTATCTATAATTTTTTATTATTCCATGTTGTTTTATTATCAATCTTGGATGTTTTATAATCATTATATAGTCATTTTATATCATTTTTGGTACTAACCTATTGGCATAGTGCCAAGTGCCAGTTGCTGTTTTCTGCATGTTTTTACATCGCAGGAAATCAATATCAGATGGAGTCCAGATGCCACACCAATTTACAATGATTTTTTATGGGCCACAAGGAACACAATGGGCCCTGGTTGCACCTGGGGGAGTCCCGAGGAGTGGACAACCCACCAGGACACGCCAAGAGGCCCATGCGTGCCCAGGTGGGTTGTGCCCACCTCGGGTGCCCCCTGGACCGACTCTTTGCTCTATAAATACCCCAATATTCCAGAAACCCTAGGAGAGTCGACGGAATTTTCATCCAGCCGTAGTAGAATCCAGAACCACGAGATCCAATCTAGACACCGTCACGAAGGGGTTCACCACTTCCATTGGTGCCTCTCCAATGATGCGTGAGTAGTTCTTTGTAGACCTTCGGGTCTGTAGTTAGTATCTAGATGGCTTCCTCTCTCTCTCTCTCTTGATTATCAATACAATGATCTCTTGGAGATCCATATGATTTAAGTCTTTTGGCGGTGTGTTTGTTGGGATCTGATGAACTTCGAGTTTATGATCAGTTATATCTTTTTATATCCATGAAAGTTATTTGAGTTCTTTGATCTCTTATATGTGTGATCTCTTGTAGCCTCGTATTTCTTCTCCGATATTTGGGTTTTGTTTGGCCAACTTGATCTATTTATCTTGCAATGGGAAGAGGTGCCTGGTAGTGGGTTTGATCTTACGGTGCTTGATCCAAGTGGCAGAAAGGGAACCGACACGTATGTATCCTTGCTACTAAGGATAAAAAGACGAGATCCATATCTGCCGCAATAGATAAACGGATTTTGTCTACATCATGTCACCTTTCTTATTGCATTACTCCATTTTTCCATGAACTTAATACACTAGATGCATGCTGGATAGCGGTCGATGCGTTGAGTAATAGTAGTAGATGCAGGCAGGACTCGGTCTACTAATCTTGGACGTGATGCCTATGTAATGATCATTGTCGGGATATCGTCATGATTATTTGAAGTTCTATCAATTGCCCAACAGTAATTTGTTCACCCACCATTTGCTATTTTTCTCGAGAGAAGCCACTAGTGAAACCTACGGCCCCCGGGTCTTCTTTCTCATATATTTGCCTTGCGATCTACTTTTTCCTCGCGTTTATTTTCAGATCTATTAAACCAAAAAAATACAAAAAAATACCTTGCTGCAATTTATTTGTTCCGTGATCTATTTATCCCATCTACAAATTTACCTCACGTCCTTTGCCTATCTTGAGGCGTCGTACCCCGAAAGGGATTGACAACCCCTTTAACACGTCGGATTGCGAGGTGTTGTTCTTTGTGTGCAGGGGTTGTTTACATTGTGTTGCTTGGTTCTCCTACTGGTTCGGTAACCTTGGTTTCATATCTGAGGGAAATACCTACCATCGTTGTGCTGCATCATCCCTTCCTCTTTGGGGAAATACCGATGTAGCTTCAAGGGTTCGTTTGGACATTTTATACATTAAAGTGGTTTTCTAGCCATTTCAGGTGCACAATTCAAAATTAAATTACTTGCACATGCTCTGGTGCACCAACATGGGTTGTAAAATCATATATGTGTCCATGGGTTTATGCTTATGTCCCATGCAAGAAATGGGGATGAATTTCGAACACCACGGCACTGTGGCTCTCCAGCAAACATCGACGTACTTGCTTTTGTAATTCTAGTAAATCCAAAAGTCATCCGAAATTCATGAAACTTGGCATGCTATCATGGAGCGGCATCAACAAGTCGTGGTAATTTTTTTGTCCCATTTGGGGCAGGTTTGGGTATAAGCTTCTCATAAACCAGAGCTTCCCACAACAAGTGTGATGGTTTCGGTAGGGAACGTTTCACCTTTCTAGACGAAACGATATCCGTTGCCTCTTCTCGATTTCAATTTTTTTTCCTAGTGTCGACATAGAACAACAGAAGTGTTGTGCCAATTTTTGGGATTTTTCGGGGTCGCTTGGACATTTTTATACATTAACTGAGTCTTCTATGCATTCATGTGCATAATTCAAATTTGAACTACATGCACAAGCTCTAATGCATATAAATTAGTTGAAAATTCAAATTTGTGTCCTTGGTTGCATGCTTATAGGTCCCATGCAAGAAATGAGAATGAATGTCAAACACCCTGCCACCGTCAATCGGCCGCAAACATTGAGATACCTGGTTTTTAAATTCTAGTAAATCCAAAGCTCGTATGAAATTCATGAAACTTGGCATGTTGTCATGGAGCGGCATCAACATGTCGTGGTAAATTTTTTGTCCCATTTGGGGTAGGTTTGGGGATATGCTTCTCACAAACCAGAGCTTCGCACAACAAGCCCGATGGTTTCGGTAGGGAACGTTTCACCTTTCTGGATGAAACGATATCCATTGCCTCTTCTCGATTTCAAATTTTTTCCTAGTGTCAACATAGAACAACAGGAGTTTTGTGTCAATTTTTGGGATTTTTGGGGGTTCGCTTGGACATTTTTATACATTAACTGAGTTTTCTATGCATTCATGTGCACAATTCAAATGTTAACTATAGGCACATTCTCTAATGCATATAAATTGGTTAAAAATTCAAATTTGTGTCCTCGGTTGCATGCTTAGGTCCCATGCAAGAAATGGGAATGAATGTCAAACACCCTGCCACCGTCACTCGGCCGCAAACATTGAGATACCTGGTTTTTAAATTCTAGTAAATGCAAAACTTGTCTGAAATTCATGAAACTTGGCATGCTACCATGGAGCGGCATCAACATGCCATGACAAATTTTTTGTTCCATCTGGGGCAGGTTTGGGGATATGCTTCTAACAAACCACAGCTTCTCACAACAAGCCTGATGGTTTCGGTAGGGAACGTCCCACCTTTGGGGACGAAATGGTATCCATTGCCTCTTATTGCTTTCAAAATTTCTCATGTCAACATAGAACAACAGGAGTGTTGTGTCAATTTTGGGATTTTTCGAGGTTCGTTTGGACATTTTTATGCATTAATTGAGTTTCTCAGTGCATTTATTTGCATAATTCAAATTTGAACTACATGCACATGCTCTAATGCATATAAATTGGTTGAAAATTCAAATCTGTGTCCCTGGTTGCATGCTTAGGTCCCATGCAAGAAATGAGAATGAATGTCAAACACCCTGCCACCGTCACTCGGCTGCAAACATTGAGATACCTGGTTTTTAAATTCTAGTAAATCCAAAACTCGTTTGAAATTCATGAAACTTGGCATGCTATCATGGAGCGACATCAACATGTCGTTGTAAATTTTTTGTCCCATTTGGGGTAGGTTTGGGTACATGCTTCTCACAAACCAGAGATTCTCACAACAAGCATGATGGTTTCGGTAGGGAACGTCCCACCTTTGGGGACGAAACGATATCCATTGCCTCTTATTGCTTTCAAAAAATTTCTCGTGTCAACATAGAACAACACGAGTGTTGTGTCAATTTTGGGGATTTTTCGGGGTTCGTTTGGACATTTTTATGCATTAATTGAGTTTTCAATGCATTTATGTGCATAATTCAAATTTTAACCATTCACATGACACCATGTGTCTTGGTTTTAATGGCTCTTGATCGCAAACGTTTTAGATAGAACGCCCGTATGCAAAGCGAGAGCAAGTTTTGTGCATCTCTTCAACGCAAATGGTTCTTTTGGATGACCCGTGTGCAACCACTTACAATCAATTTGGTAAGATTTGCATCTGTCATATTGGGTATGTTGCCATTTGTCAAAGTGGAAAGATTGATATTTGTTGATCTAGTAACATTGCCATTTGTCAACCTTGTAACACTGCGATTTGTCAAAATATGAAGCTAAAAATCACTAGCAGTATCTAATTTTTGCAACTAAAATTTAGTAATTAAGCCTAGATGGAGGCGAGGAGGTGTGTTCAGCCGGGCATGCAGCAGGCGGTGTAGTACTATTCGATTTGACAGTGGGCGGTGCAGTTCCCGATACGGCTTTAATGCTGACGAGGGAGAGGCTGGCGGTTCATCAAATGTTGAACGACCAATGATGCATCCTCCTTCAATTAGCATCATGAATGCAAGAGGGAAGTAATGGGAGGAGGACCGGTAAAAGAGGCAGCACGATGTGAATGCAATGCAGTTTGCACTCATATAAAGGCGCCCCTCCATTCCAATGCATCTACCACATCATACACACCTAAGCATTTGCCTAAGCTCCTACACTAAGCACAAAAGTGCTCACTCTAGACCCATGGCGGTGATGTGCGTGAGCGGCCAGCGGCTGTGCCAGACGGTCCACGACACCGGCCTACGGCATGGCACCGAGGATCATCTCCAGACGGTGTTGGCGACCGGCTGGTGGATGGCCGCCGTCGACGCCAGCTATGACTCTCAGTTGGACCAGATGATCATTGCCACCACCAACAAGTTCACCGTCGTCAAGAAGCTCGCGGATGACATCACTGTACTCCTCCAGCTCGCACGCCCAGGCTCCTCATTGCCTGCCACTCTAATCGGCCTCCATGGTCGGAACCTCTTTCAAGCACTGGTGGCCCTGCGACTGCCACCGACGCCACGAAGAATGTCCACCTAGAGGTCGCGCTCACTACGAGGTGCCTCGCCCTGCAAGAATTCATCGACCTACACATCCACGTGTATGAGCAAATCGTGTACATAGGTATCTACAAGGCCAGTGAGGACGCTACGATATTGGCCTTCTTCAACCGGCTCAAAGGCTTGGATGCCTTTGTTGAGAAGCACCTTGACCTCACCACAAAAGCCGCCGCTCCTTAGCCGCTGGTCGGTGGCCCGACACACTGAGTTGAGGAGGAGGAGGTCGTACATTGATGGATGGATCTTTCTTCTTGCCTCCTGTAACCACCACTGCGATCGCATCATCGTGGCCTTAATTCTTATTGTGCTATTGCATTCTTGTTCCAATCAATACAGACATGTGTGATCCCTTTGCTTAATTATATGCATCACTGTAACTAGTACTCCATCTGTCAATTTTTAAGTTATGCTGCCAGTGTTTGGGATGCCGGTGTTTGGGACTGACGCACGACACAATAAGCACACCCACAACGACACATATAGGGAGGACATTCATCGGTTCCAATGGCGATCCCCGTGGCTCCAATGGCGCTCCCAGCGGCCGACGACGACAACGGCGGGCAGTTCACCATGCATCATGTAGTGGACACCCACATGAGGGGGAAGGCCCTCTCGGTGGTGTACACGAATGATCCGGCCTCGGTGGAGAGCTCCATCCAAACTATGGAGCAGTTCCTTGCCGAGGACAAGTTCCTTGCAAAGAAGGATCCTACATTTTTTGTTTTTTGTACACATGTTGATTGGCTTGAAGAAGGTCTATCTCGTTACTTTTTTATAATCTTTTTTTGAACACATGTTGATTGGCTTGAATGAAGGTCTATCCTGTTAATTTACGACATGTTTCCAAAACATGGACCTCGAGGTTAATTCAACTAATAGGACGGATCACTTTATACATTCAACGCAATTAAATGTTTTCCCCAAAAAGTGATATGATTTCTATGAAACTTATAAGTAATGTATGTCAAATTAACCTCTGTGTACTTGTTCTCGAATTAACCTCCGGGCCTTTTTGCCGTGTATCACACACATCTTGTTAAGTTGAACCGTTTATGTTCTCTTCCCTAATCAAAAACATTTCATTCGACTGAACAGTATTCGTATATCACACACGCCTTGATCTGGTTGGCCGTTTCTGTTGCCTTCCCTAATAGCAAATAGTTCATCAGAGCGAACTGTATGCCATATATTGCACACACATTGATATGGCTGCCCGTTTCTGTTGTTCTGTCTAATCGCAAAAAGTTCGTCTGGATCAACCTATGCCCTGATTCGCACACGCAACTAAAATTTGAACTATGTTTGATGCATCCGTCATCGCAAATGTTTTGCACCTTTTTTGGCGATTTTTTTACACCGTTTGCGATTATTGCATCGCACACAGTTTCGTCGAAGGATCTCTGATCATAGTGTTGCGTTAGCAGCAACCTGCAGTAGTGTAAGTATATTGCTTAGTAGAAGGCTTCTATTCCCAAGCGCAACTCCAACTGGACCCTAGCTCCTCCTGCTCCATATGTGCCTATCAAGAAGGGGCGCAACCCTAGGCCCGAGGATCGTGCCACATTCACTCCTGGCATGTCCTCCACTGCATGGATCCCTCGTGGTAAGGCCAAGTCGGTTGGTTCTGAGGCCGTTTTCGCCAGAGGGGAGAAGAAGTTCTTGTTCAAGACCTTGAGCAACATGTTCAAGATGTGCCAGTCTATCCAGCGCCATCAGATTAAGGAGATCAACAAGGAGAAGCTTGTGAGGCGTCAGCAAAAGACAGCGAGGGCTGCAGCTGGTGAGGAGGTCGATCCAGGGTCAGAGGACAAGGATAGTGAGGCCATAGCTCGGTCCTTTCCGATGGCAAGATGGCATTTTGATGATGATGATGATGATGATGCCTCGAGTGCTCCTCCTCTTGTCTAGTGGGTTTGTGTGTCGCCATTTGTCTCCATTTTGTTGTCTTGGTGACAAAGGGGGAGAAGTGGTGGGTGTTAGTGTTCTTTGTGTGTGTTCATATATCAAGCCTCGTGTTTCTCTTTGTTGGTTGTTTTTAGCTGGCTTGAGATACCTTTATTTTCTTTCCGCTTGTGTGGTTGTGAGCTACTCGTTTGTGCTCGTGAGACTCTAGCTTTAATATTAGTCCCAATGCTATGATCTTATCATGCTTATTAAGTGTCTCATGATATTTTCTCACCACACCATTTCATGAGATCTAGGCACCGTTATAGGTTTATTATGTTGATCTCATGTCTTGACAATGATGATCTTGGGGGAGCCTCCTATGTGTGTGGTTGATGCATTCTCAAGCATTCTTTTTATCCAGGCACACATATAGGGGGAGCTACCTTGATCATTCATTGTCTCTTGGTTATTCAAATATTCAAATCCCCTATGCCATGCTCTAACCACGTTGTCATCAATGCACCAAAAAGGGGGAGATTGAAAGTGCAAGTGGCACTTATACTATGTTTTGGTGTGATGACAATGTGGTTAGTCGAAATAATATCGGTTGCTAAAGTTTATCTCAGGATATTGGTTCCAAGTGCTTTGTGATGGAGATGTGCGACCCACCAATTAAAAAAGGTCAAAGGCGTGGTCTACCGGCGAGTCGAAGGTTTTAGTTTTTGGTTTGCTTCGAGTCGTAGGAAAGACCGCACTATTAAGAGGGGTTGGTGTGGATGAAAGTTGTGTGGGAATGTCTTTGCCGAACCTTGTACACTAGCCTACACATTCCTACCACCATAAATCTTAGTGTGCGTGCATGTGGTACTCAGAAAGCTTATAACAGAAAGTTTCTGGGTACCCCATGCGCACATGCAGGGGAAGAGGGAAGGGTTGGAGACACGAGGTCCGGGTGTGATCTTGGGAGGATTGAGGGTGTCGGAGTCCTATGTGGCGGTGGTTAGAACTACCGCAAAGCCCTATTGGAAATATGCCCTAGAGGCAATAATATTGTATTATTATACTTCCATTATTCATAATTAAGAGTTTTATATTTCATGTTATAGCTGCTATGATCCTGGAATATGCGATTTGGTGGAAAACTCATATGCATGTGTGAAATGATAAATGGTTAAACAATAGGTTCCGGGTCTCGCCTCTAAGACTGTCTCAAGTGTTGTTGGTGATCACTTCTTCTAGATCTTAGGATACCATTAAGTGTAACGATAGTCCTAAAACAACATTAAGGGTATGACGTTACAAGAATGATCATATTGAATTGACTCAAAATTGTGATTATATCATCTTAACTCATTTGTTATAACACGGAGTGTTAGCATGTGTTTTAGTCCCTCAAACCATGAGAGTGTCTCAGTCACCTCCTAGCAGATGGTGGACTTTGGGGTGCTCAAACGTCATTTGTAACAAGCTGGTCATAACGACAACTTTCAGGCTCACCAGAAAGTTTGACAAGTGTCCGGATAACTTGAGAGTGGGATTTGCTCCTCCGACGATGGAGAGATATTCTTAGGGCCCTCTCGGTGTGGTAGCATCCATCATCATCTGGCCAGACAGAATTAACTATGTCACAGGGATGCCAGAACACATTAACGAGAAATAAGAACAAAACTGGTAATGGGAACAACGGTATAGTGAGCATGGTGATGACTCAGGAGGAAACTGATGCACACATGGTTTTGTAAAGTATCACGAAGCAAAGGGAACATCAAATGATAACCAAAGGTTCACTCGAATATTAGTCATGTAATCATAGGGACCGATATAGATGTCCACGGTTCCGCTATCGGTCATTGAACGAAGGGATTTCGTTCATGTCCATGATTTACCAAACCTACGGGGTCACAAACTTGAGGTAATCATGATCTGCTGAGTGTCAGTAGTACGGGAGTAATGAGAATATATTTATGGAGTTGCTTCATTGATATCCAGAATAATTCTGAGAGGTTCCGGAAGCGTTTTGGGGTCACCGGAAGGGTTTTGGTAAATTATATATATAATGCTCTAAAAATGTTTAGAAAAATAATATTTAATTTAATATCAATGGCCTAATAAGGCCAATAGGTGGAGAAGGAATTGTGCCACAAGGGCCCAAATAGGAAGGTGCCCCCTTTCCTTGTGGGGAGCCGAATTGGACAAGGGGAGGGAGTCCAACTCCCTCTCCCTAGGCCGGTGCCCCAAGGTGGGACTTCCCTTCCTTGGTGGCTTCCCTCTCCTTCTCCAACCTATATATACTAGAGAATTTCCACCCTATGGATATACAAGTTTTGGAGCCTCCTCTAGTTGATCTAGTTCTAGTTCTTGTTGGTCCTAGTTCACCAATTAGAGCTAGACATAGCCACCTCTAATCCTCATAATTAGAAGCCCCATGTGGTTCTAATCTCCTCCCTCTAATTCTCTGGCAACGATTAGCTCTGGACGGCGAAGCGCTGCCAGATCGTGAAGACTGTACACTTGCAACCAAATAGAGAGGACGTGCTTTCAGTCTATCATTCGAGGGCGGTTCACGGGATCGTCATCGATGATCGAGGGACTCCAAGTACGATCTACACCGACTCGTCTACTTCCGCTGCACTCTGGAATCGGTAACGATCGTCGATCCAAACCCGATATGCATCTTCATATTGTTCCTGGGTGTTCATAGGGCGATTTTTTTCTACTATGTTTCCCAATAGTGGCATCATGAGCGGTTCTATGAGTAGATGCAGGTTTTGATCTAGATTACATGTGATTGTGAGGGTGATGTTCTTGCTATGCTTCCCTCGAGTATTGCTTCGGTTCAGTTCAATTACGGCATGGTGTCGCTTTTTACAAGGTTCTGACAATCGCTCGGCTTCGGCTGTCGACAATCTGCTAACAATTCGTTGGGCTTCACCATAGTCAAGAATAGTGAACCATCATGTACACAAGAGGGTGATGAATATGGATGATCTTCTAGGGGGTCACGCGTATTAGACGAAGTTTAGTGTGGGGGACCGAGATTTTTAATTAAGTCTCTTCTTTCACACACCCTGAAAGTTAATCTAGCAACAAGGATTATCACTTTATGGTGTGCACGTGGGTAGCTAGGTTTTTCCGGAAACTCTAGAAGCCACATAATTAAAATTTGCCAAACCGATTAGAGGGTGTTTAACTTGGTTTTGCATGGTTTGCATATGATGTGGTATAGCCTTCATCATGATAATGAGTTTATGTATGAGATGGTTATATGGTGTAATGTTAAGTGGCTTGCACGTCACAACATGATGGATGGAGCCACGAGATTGTCACCTTAATGTAAATATTGTAGAGACAGGTTACAGGTAATGGTGGCAAAATGTACACAGATGACCCAGACGAGGAAAATGTGTAACACGCACGGGACGAGGAGCTATAATTTCATGACACGACATAATTTTAGATTTCGGTGCCACGACAACGTTTTCTGAAAAGGCCGCCACAGCAACATTTTCTGATATTGTCGCCATGGCAACGTTTTTTAAATGGTAACCATGACAAAAATATATTGGTCGTCATGTCGCTTCAACTAGAGATTGAACACGATCATGGAGAACTCCCGGCGCCTAGGGCTATACCATATTGTGCTATTATGAATTACCTGAAATGTTTATCCATTTGTTGTTTGCACCCTTTGATTATGTAGTAGTCAATTATTAGGATGATCTCTCACAGTAAATACCAAGTTAAAAAGGTGCTCTTCCCAGTGTTGCAACTGTCTATAACACGTAGCATTCCGGAGTGCGTCATGTCCACATGAGTACAAACGGGGGGTGTAAGACGGGGATGGTCAGACCATGTATGCAGATAACACTCAGTTGTCTTGAAGTTCTAGCAAAATTGTTCTGAGCTTGGAGCATGAAGAATCAAAAGATGAACAAGAATCATATGGAGATATGATCGGCAAAAGTTTGCCCACCAGTCAAAATTCTCGTCATTAGTGATGTCCACATCAATGATTAATGCTAGACTTGGATCTTGAATCACTCACTATTAATTATGAGAGATATTAATTTGAGTGGGAGTGCACTTTAAAATTGAAATTTGTTTTAATAACTAGTGCAATATTAATTATGAATTGTATCTAATTTTTTTGTGTTTATCGTTGTAGATTAAATGGCTTGCAATATGTTCAACTTAGCCCCTATGCTTCAGAAAGAAAAGTTGGCTGCATGCAGAATGGATACGGAACCTGAGATTTGTTCTCAGGAGTGCTAAGGAGTATGTGCTGGATCAACCCCTGGGTGATGCTCCCATAGAGGATGCACCAGTAGAAGAAGTTGCTGCTCATGCTGCTCGTAGTGATGACTATGAAGCAGTCTAGTGTCTCATGTTAACTTGCATGGATCCTGAACTACATAAGTGTTTTGAATGATCTACCACTCAATCACTTGAAGTTCTGTACAAGAAATAGGCAAGGACTGAACGGTTTGAATTAACCAAGGCCCTGATTGAGTGCAAGATGAAAGAGGGTTCCTCAATGAGTGAGCATATAGTGAAGCTTGCTGGCTATGTTGATAGACTTACTTCACTGGAATTTGGAATTCTGCCAACACTCTGTACAGATATTGTGCTTGCTTCACTCCCCTCATCTTACGATGGTTTTATCATGAATTACAACATGAACGGGATGGAGAAAAATTGTAAACGAGTTGTTTGCTATGCTCAAAACTGCAGAAGCTGGGATGCAGTAGAAGAAAGAAGTGTTGGTGGTCAACAAGACTACCTGTTTGAAGAAGAAGGGCAAGCCTAGGAAGAAATCTACTGGTGCCAGTAAGACCATCTCTCAGAAGAAGAAGAAGGGCGGAGCCACTAAGGATACTAAATGTTTCTAGTGCAAATAGAAGGGTCACTGGAAGCGTACCTGCAAGAAGTACTTGGCGGATAAGAAGAATGGTTCTCCCGACAAAGGCATAAAAGTTATACAAAGTTAATGTTGTTTTACTTGTTTCTGTATGTCACAACTATTTGATAGTGATCAATTGCTCTCGTTTGCAATCCGATATTGGGACTACATAAAGCTCACAAGTTGAGAAGAAATAAAGGTGTGATAATAGTCAAAGATGGTGATGGGGTCGCTACTCGAGACTGATGGAGTCTATCTTCAAGATTTATCTTAGGATTGAATAATAGTTATTATGTTCCGGAGTTGTGCAAGACATTATGTTTTGGATTATGCAACGGATATTCTTATAGAAGTTTTGGACAATAGTTGTTGAAGTGGTTATAAGAATATTTTGGATTTACCTCGGATTTTGATGGTTTATTCATGAATCTTAATTTGCAAAATTGATAACATTAATGCTAAACGTCTTGAGAAGACTGATAAGCTCCACTTAAATGTGGCACTGCTTGGTTATATCAGGAAATAATCTTCATATAGATGAAGTATTAAATTATCTTGATTGAGAAATCAAATAAAAGAATACATAGTGATGTATAAGGCCCGATGAATAACACAGGGAGCAGTGGATAATTATGCTTCATTAAAGATTAGGAAAATATGATTTACTTAAATATGAAATATTTTAATAGTTCAAAGGAATTTCAAAATATATTATTTGAAGAGTTCAAATATTTTATAATGAAGATAAGGATCACTATGACAAAAGATAAAGTGATTTTTCAATATTGAAGAAAGTTATACGAGTCATAAGTTTAGCAAAAACACTCGAATAGTTGTGGAATTATTTTATTTCCGGTCTGCTTTTATAAAATTTGGGGTATAATTGAAACGGCAAGATATACACTAAACGGAGCACCGCATCTTAGTCTGGCTAATATAAACCATATGAGTTATGGAGTTCATAAACTAGAAAAATGTTCAATTCTTGGATAACTCAAAAACATGATTTGGATTCCTTCCATTGAAATGTTCAAAAGGCAAAGTGTTTGTCATAGATGAATAATTTTCAAGAAAGGGTTTTCTTGTCAAAGAAATATGTGGGAGGACATTACAGCTTTGAAAGGATTATTGAATCTCTAATGGTAATAAGCAGGATTAAC
The DNA here is from genome assembly GCF_018294505.1 of Triticum aestivum. Classification (NCBI taxonomy): domain Eukaryota; kingdom Viridiplantae; phylum Streptophyta; class Magnoliopsida; order Poales; family Poaceae; genus Triticum; species Triticum aestivum. The sequence goes on along the minus strand of NC_057813.1, from coordinate 258,936,600 downwards.
AAACCGGAAGTTGTTCCGAAAGATTGTCTGCAAAATAAATCATAGGTTACTACATTGGATGTAGAAACTCTAAAGCTTGTAACAAGATTATACAAATCAAAAATAGTGCTAAATTTTCTAAAATTTCACGATGAGATATCATATTAGATGAAGATCAACTAGTGCACTATAGGGAGTGATGGCGGCGCCCAACTCAAAGGAGTGGCTCATAGCCATGCATACCGGAATTAAAATTCATATACAATTAAGTTTAGAACTTAGTTGTTAATTTTCATACATAATAAACAAGTTTTTAACTTGGTTGGTACTCCAAAAAGTAAGGAGTAAATAGAAAGGATATCAAAACAAGTTTCCTAAATATGAAAGGATGTATGGATGATACAACCGGAAAAGTTTTAGGACACCTGATAAATGTGCAAACTTCAAAAGGTTTTTTGAAGATTATAACAAGTGAGCTGGTATTGAGATTTTGATCTTGTTCAAATGATAAAAGTACTTTGTCTATATATGGAACTCGGTGTGAGCTATACAGTATTTCTGATCTCATATGTATATGACATGTTATGGAATGGACATAATATAAAGTTTCTGAGCACAAACAAAATGGTTTTGAAACGTGTTTTCCGTCAAATTGTAAAGCAAAATATTGGGCATATAAGAATCTATAAAGATAGATCAAAATTTCTGGGCTAAACTAAGTCTATATAATTTGACAAAGGTTTAAAAGGTTTAAATAGAGAAAATATTTTCTCTCAATGTCATATAACTCGATGCTTATGAGAATCAATTGATAAGCGTGGGTAGATGAATGAATTCATCTTGATAGTTATGATATATAAAAGGGCCAAAGAGTATTACTAAATATTAGTAACAGATATCAAGGAAAATGTGTTATTTTGAGAATATGAAGTTAAAGTTAATTATTGAGAATATATGAATATCAACTTCATAATTGATATAATTGGGCTATGATAATTACTTATAATTATTTTATGAATAATATTGTTGATTCCATGATGATAGAGATACGTGTTTTGAAAATATTAGATGTTTCAATATTGTTTGAATCAAGAAATGTCTTGATATAATTGGATGTTACAAAAGTTGTAAGAAACCCATAAACATTATATTGTGAATATGGTTAATCAAGAAGAGTCTTGATATAAATGGGTGGATCCAAAGTATGATATGAACATAATCAAGAAGAGTCTTGATATAAGTTGGTATGATTCCAAGTGCAATGGGTAAAATAATATTTTACTTTGCATACAATATTATAGCTCAAAGCAAAATGGATTGAGATCCTTAAAATCAGATAAGACTAACACAAATATTACAGTGTTTTGAAAATGTCAAAACTAATGACAAGGTTCTACCACAAGCAAAGCATGAGCAACACCACATAAGCCACATGTGTTTGAAGACTATGCAGCTGGATTATTGACTCTAGTGCAAGTGGGAGACTGTTGGAAATATTCTCTAGAGGCAATAATATTGTATTATTATATTTCCATTATTCATAATTAAGAGTTTATATTTCATTCTATAACTATTACGATCCTGTAATATGTGATTCAGTGGAAAACTCATTTGCACGTGTGATGTGATAAATGGTTAAACAATAGGTTCACAGTCTCGCCTCAAGACTATCTCAAGTGTTGTTGGTGATCACATTTTTGGGATCTTAGGATATCGTTAAGTGTAATGATAGTCCTAAAACAACATTGAGGGTATGGCATAGAAGAATGATGATATTGAATCAACCCAAATTTGTTTGTTATACTTTGTGATTATATTGTCTTAAATCATTTGTTATAACACGGAGTGTTAGCATGTGTTTTAGTTCCTCAGACCATAAGTGTCTCGGTCATGTCCTACCAGACGGTGGACTTTAGGGTTGCTCAAATGCCATCTGTAACAAGGTGATCATAACAATAACTTTTAGGCTCACAAATAAGTTTAACAAGTGACCGGATAGCTCGAGAGTGGGATTTGCTCCTCCGACGATGAACAAATATTCTTATGGCCCTCTCGGTGTGACGACATTGATGCAGCTTGAACTACGTCGGCGTTTCTCCAAAGAGGAAGGGATGATGCAGCACAACAACGGTATGTATTTCCTTCAGTGATGAGACCAATGTTAACGAACTAGTAGGAGAACCAATCAACACTATATAAATGGTACCTGCACACATAAAACAAATACTTGCAACCCGACGTGTTAAAGGGGTTGTCAATCCCTTTTGGATAACGGTGTGAGAAATTGTCAAGTTGACGAGATAAAATTGTAGTAGATTGATAGATGTAAATAAAAGCAAATAAAATTCAGCGAGGTATTTTTGGTTTTTTTGATAATATAGATCTGAAAATAAAAGCGAATAAAAATAGATCTTGAAGGCAAATATGATAAAGAAGAGACTCGGGGGCTGTAGATTTCACTACTGGCTTCTCTCGAGATAAATAGCATACGATGGGTAAACAAATTAGTGTTGGACAATTGATAGAACTTCAAATGATTATGACAATATCCAGGCAATGATCATTATATAGGCAACTAAAAGCACAAGTGCTCCCCTAGTTGATTTTGGTAATTAATGTCAACATATCTCTTGTTGGACTAATACTTTTACCTAGTATGTTTCAGATAAGTTCAACAATGGAGTGGCATGGACTAGAGGATGTGGAACCCCTTCAAGATGCTAAGAACAAAGGATTGGCTCAAGCTCAAAGCACAAGACTCTAAATTTTCCATTTTAGTGATCCAAGATCACATTGAGTCTATAGGAAAAGCCAATACTATCAAGGAGGGATGAGGTGTTGCTTAATGAGTTTCTTGCTCAAAATGCTTAGTGATATGCTCCAAAGCCCTCAACTACTTTCTCACATCCACATATGTCCCAAACCAAAAGTCAAACTCGGCCCTACCGAATCTTTCTATCTGGCGCCACCGAGTTCTCATGACATAGCCACTGCCACAAACCCTAGTCTTTTCGATCTCACCGATAGGGATCTTGGTCTCACCGAGATGGGATTGTAATCTCTCTCTATGTGTCAATTACCAAAATCGGTCTCACTAAGTTTGTGTAATCGGTCCTACCGAGATTACAATGCAAACTCTCTGTTCTCCTTCATAACAATTCGGTCTAACCGAGATTAGCGAATCGGTCCCACCGAGTTTGCCTGACCAACCCTCTGTGTGTCTATTACCAAAATCGGTCTCACCGAGTTTGTGTAATCGGTCTCACTGAGATTACTTTATGCCCTAACCCTAACCATATCGGTCCCACCGAGATGACATGTCGGTCCCACCGAAAACCCTAACGGTGACATTATTTACTAAATCGGTCCGACCGAGTTTCATGATTCGGTCCCACCGAATTTGGTAAGTTGTGTGTAACAGTTAGATTTTGTGTGGAGGCTATATATACCCCTCCACCCACTCTTCATTCGTGGAGAGAGCCATCAGAACATGCCTACACTTCCAACATACATTTTCTGAGAGAGAACCACCTACACTTGTGTTGAGGTCAAGATATTCCATTCCTACCACATAAATCTTGATCTCTAGCCTTCCACAAGTTGCTTTCCACTCAAACCTTCTTTCCACCAAATCCAAATCCCGTGAGAGAGAGTTGAGTGTTGGGGAGACTATCATTTGAAGCACAAGAGCAAGGAGTTCATCATCAACACACCATTTGTCACTCCTTGGAGAGTGGTGTCTCCTAGATTGGCTAGGTGTCACTTGGGAGCCTCCGTCAAGATTGTGGAGTTGAACCAAGGAGTTTGTAAGGGCAAGGAGATCGCCTACTTCATGAAGATCTACCCTAGTGAGGCAAGTCCTTCGTGGGCGATGGCCATGGTGGGACAGACAAGGTTGCTTCTTCATGGACCCTTCATGGGTGGAGCCCTCCATGGACTCACGCAACCTTTACCCTTCGTGGGTTGAAGTCTCCATCAATGTGGATGTACGATAGCACCACCTATCGGAACCACGGCTCAAAAATCTCCGTGTCTCCAAATTGCGTTTGCACACTCCAATCCCACCCCTTTACATTCTTGCAATTTGCATGCTTTACTTTCTGCTGCTCATAAACTCTTGTCATGCTTTCTTGATATGTATTGTGAATGTTAAAACTTATGCCAAACTCCACTTCAACTTAAAGAAATTAAAAACTGTAACTTTCCTTGCTTAGTGTCTATTCACCCCCCTCTAGACACCTCTTCTCGATCCTTTCAATTGGTATCAGAGCTTTGGTCTCCATTGCTTTGGTTTAAACACCATTGGAGGAAGATGGATGAGTCTACTTTGGGGAGTCTTAGACATAGAGTGCCTATACTTGATGGAGAGTATTTTCAAGAGTGGAAAAATGAGATGCTTGTGATTTTCAATGAATATCATTTGAACAAGTACATTACTAGCCCTTGTGCACCTCATGTTGATCCTATGCATCCCACCCTTGATGAGTCAATTGACATGATTCGCAATCTTAGAACTGTTAATCTTATCACTAGAGGTTTGCCTAGAAACTTGATTGGATGTTTGCCTACTCTTGAGTGTGCCTACACTATATGGAAATTTCTTGAGGAATGTTTTCCAAATTATTCCTTGAAAAATCTAGATGAAATTCTCCATAAGTCTATTGCCTTGAGTAAGATGAATCCCAATGATCCTAAGTTTGGTGATTGTCTATTTGAGCTTACAAATCTTATGCGTGCCAAAGGAGATGTTGGAATTATTAGTGATATTATTTCCGAAGCTATTAAAATTCATAAAGAAGATCATTGTCAAACTCATTCTAACGAATCACCCTCTCTAGGAATTGATCCATCACATGACGATGTTGAACATGGATACTATGATGAGGATGATGATAGTGACTTTGATCTTGATAATGCAATGAGACACTTTGGTCGTATGGCAAATCTTCGGGGATACATGGCAGGAGGAAAGGAATGGGTTTTTGATAGTGGATGTACCGATCACATGATCGGAGATAAAGATATGTTTTGTGAGCTTGCCGAAAACGACGGCCCTCGAAAGTATGCCACTTTTGGTGATAACTCAAAGGGTAAGGTGGTTGGCCTCGGTAAGGTGGCCATCTCACATGATAGCTCCATACAAAATGTCATGCTCGTTGAATCTCTTGGGTACAATTTACTTTCAGTATCTAGACTTGCCGATTTCGGTTTCAATGTCCTATTTACTGAAGTAGATTGCCAAGTGTTTTGTATAGATAATCATAAAATGGTCTTTACCAGTATACATAGAGATGATCTTTACATTGTTGATTTCACTAAAAAGGCTCAACCTAGAACTTGCTTAATTGCTAAATCCTCTAAAGGTTGGTTGTGGCATAGACGGTTAGGTCATGTGGGCATGCGAAACCTTGACAAGCTTATAAAAGGAAATCATATCCTTGGCGTTAATGATGTCATATTTGATAAGGATAGACTTTGCAGCGCTTGTCAAGCAGGTAAACAGGTTGGAGGAAGGCATCCCGTGAAAAACATCATGACCACAAGGAGGCCGCTCGAGCTACTTCACATGGATCTTTTTGGTCCCAACGCTTACAAAAGTCTCAGTGGAAATTCTTTTGGTCTAGTTATAGTTGATGATTTTTCAAGATTTACGTGGGTGTTCTTACTTGATGATAAATCACAGGTCCAAAAGATCTTCAAAAACTTTGCTAGGAAGGCGCAAAATCAATTTGAAGTGAAGATCAAGAAGGTTCACAGCGACAACGGAACGGAGTTCAAGAACTCAAATGTGTACACCTTTCTTGATGAAGAGGGGATTTCACATGATTTCTCAGCTATGTACACACCTCAAAAAAATGGAGTTGTTGAGAGGAAGAACCAGACGCTCATCAAAATGGCGAGAACAATGCTTGATGAGTACAAGACGCCGAAGCACTTTTGGGCGGAAGCGGTTGAGACAGCTTGTCATGCAACAAATCGTTGTATCTTCACAAGCTACTCGGCAAGACGACATATGATCTCCTCACCGGTAACAAACCCCAAGTTGGATACTTTCGAGTATTCGGCTCAAAGTGCTACATTCTTGATAAGCATAGTCGTTCTAAATTTGCTCCTAAGTCTCATGAAGGTTTCCTACTTGGTTATGGCTCAAACTCTCACACTTACTGTGTCTACAATAATTTCACCCGAAAGGTTGAAGAGACGGTAGATGTGAAGTTTGATGAATCTAACGGCTCGCAAGTAGAGAAATTGCCAATTGATGTAGGAGACAAAGACCCTTCGGAAGCAATCCAAGACTTGTCTATTGGCAAGATTCGTCCAACGAAGGTGAAGGAGTGTACCTCGTCCGTCCAAGTGGAAGCTTCCACCTCATGACAAGGTGAACCAAGAGTTGATACAGAAGCATCCACAAGTGGGACACACCAAGATGAAGAAAACGAGGAAGTACACCAAGATGAACATCAACAATCTCCTTCTCCACCACGACAAGAGAACGACAACGTCAACAATGAAGAAGGCCAAGAAGAATAACAATATGAAGAAGATGTTCCACCAATATCCAAGCAAAAGCTTTCACGAGTTCGAGCAAGAGTTGCTAAAGACCATCCCGTCGAGCAAATCTACAATGATATCCAAACCGGGAGAATCACTCGCTCTAAAAATTGTTTGGCTAACTTTTGTGAACATTATTCATTCATCTCTAGCATTGAACCTATGAAGGTTGAAGAAGCATTGGAAGACCCGGATTGGATAAACGCCATGCATGAAGAGCTACACAACTTTGAGAGAAACCAAGTGTGGACATTGGCCGAGAAGCCCGACAACAACCACAACATCATCGGTACCAAATGGGTGTTTCGCAACAAGCAAGATGAAGATGGACAAGTAGTTCACAACAAAGCACGTCTCGTCGCCCAAGGCTACACTCAAGTCGAAGGTATGGACTATGGTGAGACATATGCCCCCGTTGCTAGACTTGAGTCCATTCACATCTTACTTGCCTATGCTAATCACCATGATATCACCTTGTACCAAATGGATATTAAAAGTGCCTTTCTGAATGGTGAAATAGAGGAGGAAGTTTATGTTAAGCAACCTCCCGGCTTTGTCAATCCTAAGAAACCTAATCATGTTTACAAACTTCACAAAGCTCTTTATGGTCTTAAACAAGCTCCTAGAGCGTGGTATAAATGCTTGACCAAGTTCCTTATTGAAAAGGGCTTTGAAATTGGAAAAATTGATTCTACTATTTTTACTAAAAGGGTAATGGAGAACTATTTGTGTGCCAAATCTATGTTGATGATATTATATTTGGTTCGACTAACCCTCACTTTAGTGAGAAGTTTGGGAAGCTAATGTCAGAGAAGTTTGAGATGTCGATGATGAGTGAACTCAGATTCTTTCTCGGTTTGCAAATCAAGCAAACTAAGGAAGGTACCTTTGTGTCTCAAACAAAGTACACCAAGGACTTATTCAAGAAGTTCAATATGCAAGAATGCAAAGGTATGACTACACCCATGCCTAATAGTGGACATCTTGATTTGACCAAAGATGGTGAACCGATTGATCAAAAGGTTTACCGCTCCGTGATTGGTTCATTGTTATATCTATGTGCTTCACATCCCGATATTATGCTAACTGTGTGCATGTGTGCATGATATCAAGCCGCCCCTAAAGAATGTCATCTTAAGGCTGTGAAAAGGATAGTGAGATACTTAACACATACACCAAATTTTGGCATTTGGTATCCTAAGAGGGCCTCTTTTAATCTTGTTGGCTACTCTGACTCAGACTATGCCAGTGACAAGGTTGATAGAAAGTCCACTTCGGGTATTTGTCAATTTCTTGGGTAGATCTCCTGTGTCTTGGTCCTCCAAGAAACAAAACTCGGTATCCTTATCCACCACCGAAGCGGAATACATTGTCGCTGGATCATGTTGTGCTCAATTACTTTGGATGACCCAAACTCTTAAAGATTATGGGATATATGTGAAACATGTTCCATTGCTTTGTGACAATGAAAGTGCTATCAAGATTGCTCACAATCCCGTGCAACACTCTCGAACTAAGAATATTGAAGTTCGTCATCATTTCATTCGAGATCATGTTGCTAAGGGTGACATTAATCTTAAGCATGTTCGCACCGATAAGCAATTAGCGGATATATTCACCAAACCACTTGATGAGAAAGTGTTTTGCAGGTTGAAGGTGAATTGAACATCATTGATGCTTCAAACTTGGAGTAGGAACTCCATATGGATACATGCAAGACATGAGCCTATGATTAATCCTTGATATTTCTCTTATGATGATATTCTTATGTCTTGGATATATTTGCACCTTGCATGTTATCTAACCCTTGTAGGTACTTGGATGAATCTAAATATATAAGATCGCAACTCACTCACATCTTGAGCAATCTCTACATCATCAAGTTTCTACATAATGGTGGTTGAAGACAAGGGAGCACGAAACCATTCAAACATATCCTTTGAAAAATTCTATGTTGAGTTTCATGATTGTCATTTTGGACACAAGTGCTCTTCCTTGCAAAAACTAACCCATGTAGGTAGATGAACTCAAATTCCAAGTGGTGCTCCCAACTCTTGATGAGCTACATCAACCTTGAGCAACCCACACAAGTTCAACTACATAATCACGATCAACACCACCACCCAAGGTATGTTATTCCATCTTAGAGAAGCTTTACTCCAACTCATGAGTCAAAGCAACTCAACCAGATGTGAATACATCAAAATGCTTAAACGAAAAATGGTAACCCCATTTTGAGCTTAAACGATGAGTATGACCTATGATCAAGTGATCTCACTTGACTCCTAAGTCAATATACTCTAACATAGGTGACTTTGTCGCTGACCAATTCTAGATGAAGTTCTCTTGTATTCTTTTCTGTGCTCTTGCATTTGTCTCATGCATATTTGTTTCCCCTTTCATAAAAACTTCATCTAGATTTATTTTCTGTTTCTGTTTGTTCTGCATTCCCTGCATCCAATTCCTTGCAAATCCTTGTGAGATCTTACTTGTCTAGTGAGCTGAGGTGACAAGTGTTTTCTTTGCGATGAACTCGGTCACACCGGTCTATTGCCTTCAGTCCAACCGAAACCTTTTGGTGCAACCGAAGCATACAACTCGGTGCCACCGATTTCACTACAGGAAAGACAACTTGCCACTTTTTCCTGCATTCTTTTTGATCCAGCTCCACTCAATGATTCTTGTCCTCTACCAGCATCACATTTGGCTTGCTGCTTTGCTCTGTGACTCAAGAACCAAACCCATTGTAACAACAATCCAGAAGAACCCTTCTTGGAAATTGATGTCAAAGGGGGAGAGAGAGCTCACATCAAAGCTTAATCATTTCTATACGGGGAGAAAATACTCAGGAAAGAGAGACCCCAAATGCTTGGTGTTCAAGAGGAGAGAAGTCACATGTCATTAAGAGGGGAAAGATATGTTCATATTTGATTGATTGCATTAGCTCTGTTTCTTTTCTTTGCTCTGTTTTTCTGTTCCCTGTCTTCTCCCAATATCCCATGCTAGATTCAGGGGGAGCAAGACATCTAAGGGAAGGAAATCTTTGAATTCATTGCACATCTTTACCTTTGGGGACATGTCTATATCCAATGGAGTACAGGGTACTCACTCTCTACATGTCATCCCAGTCTTGGTTCTCTTGTGGCTTCTTTTGTTTGCTCTGGCTAGTAGGTGTATCTGTGTTACCTAACCTTGTTTACGCAGGTTCATTCCCTCCTAAGCCAACTCAAGACCACAAGGTAAGTATATGCATCACAGTCATGTGTATGAGGATTTCTTGCTGATGTACATACTGTTTGCAAGAAGGACTCATGAGCATGAAGGTACATTTCCAATATTCACACCATTTGCTCTGATGCATATAGCCAAGATACATGTAACACATTGCTTACTCTGTCATGCTTATGCATTCACACGCTTCGATATTCCATATTTACATGATTGCATACATGTAGGGGGAGCCTATGCATGTTACATGTCTGTCCAAAGCTTTACTTGTTATTCTCTATATCTTTATCTAAAGCTTTGATGTATGTTGTCATCAATTACCAAAAAGGGGGAGATTGAAAGCACAAGTGCTCCCTAGGTGATTTTGGTAATTAATGTCAACATATCTCTTGTTGGACTAATACTTTTACCTAGTATGTTTCAGATAAGTTGAACAATGGAGTGGCATGGACTAGAGGATGTGGAACCCCTTCAAGATGCTAAGGACAAAGGATTGGCTCAAGCTAAAGCACAAGACTCTATATTTTCCATTTTAGTGATCCAAGATCACATTGAGTCTATAGGAAAAGCCAATACTATCAAGGAGGGGTGAGGTGTTGCTTAATGAGTTTCTTGCTCAAAATGCTTAGTGACATGCTCCAAAGCCCTCAACTACTTTCTCACATCCACATATGTCCCAAACCAAAAGTCAAACTCGGCCCTATCAAATCTTTCTATTCGGCGCCACCGAGGTCTCATGACATAGCCACTACCACAAACCCTAGTCTTTTCGGTCTCACCGATAGGGATCTCGGTCTCACCGAGATGGGATTGTAATCTCTCTGTGTGTGTCCATTACCAAGATCGGTCTCACCGAGTTTGTGTAATCAGTCCTACCGAGATTACAATGCAAACTCTCTGCTCCCCTTCGTCACGTTTCGGTCTAACCGAGATTAGTGAATCGGTCCCACCGAGTTTTCCTGACGAACCCTCTGTGTGTCTATTACCAAAACCAGTCTCACCGAGTTTGTGTAATCGGTCTAACCGAGATTACTTTATGCCCTAACCCTAACCATATCGGTCCCATCGAGATGACATGCCGTTTCCACTAAAAACCCTAACGATCACATTATTTACTGAATCAGTCCGACCAAGTTTGGTAAGTTGTGTGTAACGGTTAGATTTTGTGTGGAGGCTATATATACCCCTCCACCCACTCTTCATTCGTGGAGAGAGCCATCAGAACATGCCTACACTTCCAACATACATTTTATGAGAGAGAACCACCTACACTTGTGTTGAGGTCAAGATATTCCATTCCTACCACATAAATCTTGATGTCTAGCCTTCCCCAAGTTTCTTTCCACTCAAACCTTCTTTCCACCAAATCCAAATCCCGTGAGAGAGAGTTGAGTGTTGGAGAGACTATCATTTGAAGCACAAGAGCAAGGAGTTCATCATCAATACACCATTTGTTACTTCTTGGAGAGTGGTATCTCCTGGATTGGCTAGGTGTCACTTGGGAGCCTCCGTCAAGATTGTGGAGTTGAACCAAGGAGTTTGTAAGGGCAAGGAGATCACCTACTTCATGAAGATCTACCCTAGTGAGGCAAGTCCTTCGTGGGCGACGGCCATGGTGGGATAGACAAGGTTGCTTCTTCGTGGACCCTTCGTGGGTGGAGCCCTCCGTGGACTCGCGCAACCGTTACCCTTCGTGGGTTGAAGCCTCCATCAATGTGGATGGACGATAGCACCACCTATCGGAACCACGGCTCAAAAATGTTCGTGCCTCCAAATTGCGTTTGCACACTCCAATCCCACGCCTTTACATTCTTGCAATTTGCATGCTTTACTTTCTGCTGCTCATAAACTCTTGTCATGCTTGCTTGATATGTATTGTGAATGTTAAAACTTGTGCCAAACTCCACTTCAACTTAAAGAAATTAAAAACTGCAACTTTTCTTGCTTAGCGTCTATTCACCCCCCCTCTAGACACCTCTTCTCGATCCTTTCAGCATCACGTCCAAGATTAGTAGACCAACTCCTGCCTGCATCTACTACTATTGCTCCACACATCAACTCGCTATCTAGCATGCATCTAGTGTATTAAGTTCATGGAGTAACGGAGTAATGCAATAAGAACGATGACATGATGTAGACAAGATCTATCCATGTAGGAATATACCCCATCTTGTTATCCTTAATAACAACGATACATACGTGTCATTTCCCTTTCTGTCACTGAGATTGAGCACCGTAAGATCGAACCCATCACAAAGCACCTCTTCCCATGGCAAGAAAAATCGATCTAGTCGGCCTAACTAAACCAACGATTCGAAGAAGAAATACGAGGCTATAAGTAATCATGCATATAAGAGATCAAAAGACTCAAATAATTTTCATGGATAAAAACATAGATCTGATCATAAACTGAAAGTTCATCGGATCCCAACAAACACACCACAAAAAAGAGTTACATCAAATAGATGTCCAAGAGACCATTGTATTGAGAATCAAAAGAGAGAGAGGAAGCCATCTAGCTACTAACTACGTAGGTCTAGAATGAACTACTCACGCATCATCGTAGAGGCGCCAATGAGGATGATGAACCCCTCCATGATGGTGTCTAGATTGGATCTGTGGTTTCTAGAACTTGCAGCGACTGGAATTATTTTTCATCGACTCCCCTAGGGTTTCTGGAATATTTGGGTATTTATAGAGCAAATAGGCGGTGCGAGAGGCGACTGAGGTGGGCACAACCCACTAGGGCACGCCTGGGCCCCTAGGCGCGCCCAGGTGGGTTGTGCTCCCCTCGGAGCCCCCCTCTGGTACTTTTTTTTGGCCCAACAGGTGTCTTCTGGTCCAGAAAAAATCACCAAAAAGTTTCGCTGCATTTGGACTCTGTTTTGTATTGATTTTCTACAAAGTAGAAAACAAGCAAAAACAACAACTGACACTGGGCACTATGTCAATAGGTTAGTCCCAAAAAATGATATAAAGTTGCTATAAAATGGTTGTAAAACATCCAAGAATGATAATATAATGGCATGGAACAATAAAAAATTATAGATACGTTGGAGACGTATCAGACATCCATCATCGTCTGGCCAGACACAGGTGACTACGTCACAGGTATGCCGGAGCACGTTAATGAGAAATAAGAGCAAAACCGATAATAGGAGCAATGATATAGTGAGCATGGTGATGAATCAGAAGGATACCGATGCACATCGGGTTTTGTAAAGTATCGCGAAGCAAAGGTAACATCACATGATAACCAAAGATTCACTAGAATATCATTCGTGTAATCATAGGGACCAATATGGATGTCCACGGTTCCGCTATCAGTCATTGAATGAAGGGGTTTCGTTCATGTCTATGATTTACCTAACCTACGGGGTCACAAGCTTAAGGTAATCATGATCTGCTGAGTCTTAGTGGTACGAGAGTAATGACAATATATTTATGGAATTGTTTCATTAATATCCTAAATAGTTTCGAGAGGTTCCAAAAGCGTTTCGGGGTCACCGGAAGCGTTTCGGTGAATATCGGGTGGTACCGGGTTATACCGATTAATATATATAGGTGGAAGATGTTTTCTGGGGATGTTTTATTATATATGTATAATTCTCTGAAAATGTTTAGAATAAATATATTAATTTAATATCAATGGGCCTAATAAGGCCAAGAGGTGGAAAAGGAATTGGGCCACAAGGGCCCAAGTACGAAGGCGCCTCTCCTTTCTTTGTGGGGAACCTAATTGGACAAAAGGAGGGAGTCCAACTCCCTCTCACTAGACTGGCGCCCCAAGGGGGACTTTCCCCCCTTTGTGACTGCCCTCTCCTCCTCCTCCTCCTCCTCCAACCTGTATATACTACAGGATTTCCACCCTATGGACATACAAGTTCTGGAGCCTCCTCTAGTTGATCTAGTTCTAGGTCTAGTTAGTCCCAGTTGTCTAATTAGAGCTAGCCCTAGCCACCTCTAATCCTCATAATTAGAAGTCCCATGTGGTTCTAATCTCCTCCCTCTAATTCTCCAGCAACGATTAGCTCTGGACGGCGAAGCGCTCCGGATCATGAAGACAGTACGCTTGCAACCAAGTAGAGATGCCGTGCTTTTGCTCTTCCGTTTGAGGATGGTTCACGGGATCATCATGGACGTTCGAGGGACTCCAAGTATGATCTACACCAACTCGTCTACTTCTGTTGCATTCCGAAGTCAGTAACGATCGTTGATCCAAACCCGATGCATCTTCATATTGTTTTTGGGTGCTTGTAGGGCGAATTTTTATTTTCTACTACGTTTCCCAACAAGCCTTCCTAATCCGCTTTCGGTTTGCTGCAAAACGGACAAGCGGACTGGTCCACGGACCTATGCGGGACGATGTTGGATGCCAACTATGTATGAGTAGCACGATCCGAGCTTTTGCGCGATTCAAGGGTCCGTTTTCGAGATGCCCTAAGTAATTAATAAGACTAACCAAATAACACAAAGGTTATCCGTTTGTGTGTCCACTTTGTTAATTCTCTCTTACATGATAATTTCAGATGTTGTTGAAAAATGAAATGTTAACATCTACAACCAGGCATCCCAAATCCTTCTCAAACGCTCGGGCGGTCCACTCTGTCACTGAACGGTCACGAAAATATGACCTAGACGTGCGCCTCGGACGGGCCTCAAATGCCTGGGCTAACCGGCACCCTCGTATCCAGCCCAAATATGAGGCGGATATGGGGGCGCCTGGGCGCACCCGAGCACGCTTGCCACGTCGGACCCGACCCACGCTGTCCCACCCAACCCCACATATATTCCTTCCTATCTGCTAGCCGGACCAAACCCTAGCCACTTCATTCCACTCCCCTCTGCCGCCCAAGCCTGTTCCCGACGTCTGACCGTCTTCGACGTGGCGGGCAGTGGATCTGAGTTCTTCACCTCCAGATCCCTCAACCCCGAGCTCATCCCACACGACCCCGAAGAGGAGATGGTCGTCCAGCTTGCGCTCCACTGCTCCCGGAGGAGGCTCGTGCATGACAGCGCTCGGATTCCTTCCGTCGGGAATCCATTGCGTCCACCGAAATGGCGCATGGATCCGGCGCTAGGGCAGGCGTCACTGCCTCATCGGAGGTGCTGTAGTCCGTTTGAACACGGTGACACACGCGCAATCCCCCAGTTGACGCGCTGAGGCCATGTACGCACGGTGGGCGTCGTCCGACGCAAACATGGTGCGGCGTTCCTAGAGGCTTTCGGGGGACCGGATTTGCCATAGCGGTTGCAGGTGCTCTTAGCGTGTGCCATGAAATGAGATTTATTCTCTTTCCGAAATTTGGGCAACAAGTGGCGGGTAAGAAGCGGAAGGTGACGGGGCAGAAACGGATGACGGGATGGCCGAGACGACGTGGCGCGACGGGCATCGGCTGGTCCGCATCCTCTCTCCGCCACTCCTCCATTCCCTTCCCAGCCCAAACCCAGAACCACGGGCACCTCCGCCACGCCACGCCAAAACCTACGCGCGCAAAATGGCGACGTCGACCAGCCTCGCCGCCGCGCTGCCCTCGCGGGTCACCTCCCCGGGCCGCCGGGCCGCCCTCTCCTGCACAACCTCCCGCGCGCGACCGCGACCGCACCCAGCCCGTGCCGTCTCCTCGAGTGGGCCCCGCTGCAGGCTGGTCGTGACCTGCAACGCGCAGGCGGCGGCCCCCATCAGCATTGGGCAGGGGACGCCCGTCAGGCCGACGAGCGTGCTGGTGGTCGGCGCCACGGGGACCCTGGGACGGCAGGTGGTCAGGAGGGCACTGGACGAGGGCTACGACGTCAGGTGCCTCGTCAGGCCCCGCCCGGCGCCCGCCGACTTCCTCCGGGACTGGGGCGCCACCGTGGTCAATGTAGGTTTGCACTGCGCAACCGACCTTACTCTTCACTTCTTCCTGCTCTAGGTAATTGCGGACTCTGTCTCATGATGGTCTGTGTGTGTGACTGATTCAATTAGGCCGACCTCAGCAAGCCAGAGACGATACCCGCTACGCTTGTTGGCGTTCATACGGTCATTGACTGCGCCACGGGGCGGCCGGAAGAGCCCATTCGAACGGTAAATGCCATCAGCATGTAATCTCTCAAAATACAGTGGAGAATTGTATCGTGTCTTCTGTTTCTTTGAGTCATTAAACGAGTTCCGCGTTTCGGACGCTGATGGTTGTTCCATTTAGGTAGACTGGGAAGGAAAGGTTGCTCTAATCCAGTGTGCTAAGGCCATGGGGATTCAGAAGTATGTCTTCTACTCCATTCACAACTGCGACAAGCATCCTGAGGTCCCTTTGATGGAGATCAAGTATTGTACAGAGAGGTTTATTCAGGACACAGGTCTGGATTACACCATCATCAGATTGTGCGGTTTCATGCAGGTAGATGCGATCCTTTTCCTGGGATTCTGTTTCGTCCAGGAAATTCCTTTTCCTACTCATGCTGATGTTAGATTGCAAAAGGCGCTAAAGCAGTTCCTTGCTAAACCACCTGTGCGTTGTTCATAATCCATGATAGACATAAACAAGTAGTAAAAGTTAAAGCACTGATCTGACATATAGTTGAAAGCTCATGTCATACATCTTCTCATAGTCATGTTTTCTGGTTGTTTCTAGAAATGAATTTCCATCTATTTTTTGGTTTCAGGGCCTAATTGGGCAATATGCGGTGCCTATACTAGAAGAGAAGTCAGTTTGGGGAACTGATGCTCCGACTCGGATTGCATACATGGATACCCAGGTTATCTTTTCTCCCTTTCCATTGGAAGATGAAACTGTGTATATCTATGTACCAGTCTCTCTCCAAAGTAGCTTACTGTTGACGCTCCTTCTCTGTGCAACTATAGGACGTCGCTCGCCTGACATTTGTTGCTTTGCGCAACGAGAAGGCCAGCAAAAAACTCCTAACATTTGCTGGACCACGTGCTTGGACAACTCAGGAGGTAATTAACTCTGTTGCTTTTTTAGACTAGACATAGTGGAGAGTAACTTACACTAGTAACATACACGCTACCCTAGGCTATGTTACTACCTTCATAGTGGGTAGGAACATATGTGTAGTGTCATGCAAAGCTTCATTATTAGGTTATAGACTCATATTGTCTTGGGATATGTGATGTTACGATAACTAGCTAAGTTACTCAATTTATCTCTCTCATTAACTCATTGTCACATAGGCAAATTTGCTGAGTTGGACCTGATGTTACTCTTGAAGTTACTCCCACTGTGGCCAGTCATAGTGAATGAAGTATATATAATGTTCAGTAGGGTCTGCTGAACCAAATTTATTTATGACTTGTCACTAATAAGTACTCCCTCCGTCCAGAAATACTTGTCGGGGGAATGGATGTATCTAGACGTATTTTAGTTTTAGATGCATCCATTTATATCCATTTCTGCGACGGAGGGAGTAGTTAGTATAACACACTATTTCATAGGGAATGTACAAATCTAGTAATTCATGCATTTTGTTTTGCTTTTGAGAATGTACCAAATGATGGCTTATGGGATTTGGTACATTATTATTTTAATTCTATTTATTTTGCCTTCTCCAGGTTATTACATTATGTGAGAGACTGGCTGGGCAAGATGCCAATGTAACTACTGTCCCTGTTGCAGTCTTGAGATTTACTCGTCAATTAACACGGTTCTTCCAGTGGACAAACGATGTGGCTGATAGGCTGGCATTTTCAGAGGTTTGTCTAGGCCTTTTTGTGCACTGCACATGTAATTCAGTAACGGTAATATACTAGTAAGGTACACGTGTATTGCACGTCGGGGCTTATAGATAACCAAAGTACGATCAAATATTGACATATCACATTATAACAGGTAAACATGTAAATTTAGTCACGCATGCATCAAGTATAAGATGTAGATTTAGTTCTTGTAGTCCATCCCACTCAAAATTTAATTTATGAAAGTACTATGAGAGTCTTGAAGAAAAGATAAAGTAAAGTAAAAATGAATGGTAATTCTTTTAGAGCCAAAAAAAAAAACTTGAGACAACTAAAATATGGAAGAATCTTAAATAAATGTTAAATGCATGTGCTTTGGGAAAAGGAATGACAATTCATCTTGAAGAAAAGAGTCAGCAGAAAGTCGGGAAGATTCTAGAACAAAAGAGAGACGTCTGTGATTTTAGTTTTGTGTATATAGTGCATTGTGCTTAACCTTAGCCATGGAATCATCTAGATAGTACCCGTGTCAGAATATAGTGTAGTGAAGAGGATATCCAATGGCCAACAATGCTCGGATTTGCCAACTCTCTACCGCTGGATTGGCTTCATCCAACAGCCAATATTCAAAGTTATTCGTACACTATATAGTGGTATAGATATAGATATAGATGTAGATATATATCAAAGCCTGTGAAGGCTAACAATAAATTTACATTTTTATAATCCAGGTGCTCTCCAGCGACACCGTTTTCTCAGCTCCAATGAATGAGACATACCAGCTTCTTGGGGTGGAGGCAAAGGATATCCTCACCTTAGAGAAGTATTTACAAGATTATTTCTCCAACATATTAAAGAAATTGAAGGGTCTCAAGGCACAGTCCAAGCAAAGTGACATATACTTTTAAAAAGAGGGATTTCAACAAAACTATGACATATTTCTTATGTGCGCCAAGACACAGATGAGTGACTACAATTTTTCTTGTATATTTTTCATTTTGTTGTGTATGAGAAGGCACAATCTTGTTAGAGCGATGTGTATAGAATCCCGACACTTTGGTCGATCTAAAAATTGTGCAAAGCAGTCTAAAAGTCCTGAATTCATAGTGAACTCGTATTGTTCTCAAACTATGAGTTATATCATGACTGTTAACTAATAAAAAACAGTAGTTCAGAATATATTGGAATGTAAATATGTTTGTAATCTGTTCGGTGACAAATAACCAGAAACAACTACATGAGAATGAAAGAAACATGTTTGATCATGTCGGCCCTTTGGAGAAGGCATGTCTATGAACAGGAAGCAAGTTTCGAATGGTAAACACCAATCTTGCTGTTTGATCTCGTAGAGTTTGTGTCAAGTCTCTGTCCCAGATATGTGTCACAACAGACCCAGAAAGATATTGAAAGAAGGTATCAGAGGCGGACACTATTTTTTCTGCATTTAGGAGCCTCAAGTGTGTTCCTCACTTATTCATGTTCCAGTTGTTGCAGAAAGAATCAAATACCTCACTTGTTATATTCCAATTATTGCAGCGAGACTCCAGTTGAAAGTGTAACTTATTGGCTCTGGGGCTTTAAATTGGACATTTTCCTTTGTGATACATGTGGTGTAGCCTGGTAATTACTGACACAGATAATGTTTCTGTTAGAACCAGCTGTGTGCTAATTACTCCCTCTGTAAACTAATATAAGATCATTTAGATCACTAGTTTAGTGATCTAAACGATCTTATATTAGTTTACAGAGGCAGTACAAGTTTATACTTTGTGTCCTGGAGCTGGCATATTTTTATATAGGTTTAGAACCACCGCACAAGGAGTGTATCAGTGTATCAACAACATTCTTAAACATGCAACATGACTATTTGAAAACCAAACAACTAAGTTGCACTTGAATTGTATTCTGAAAAACACTTCTATAGACCATAATAGTCAATAATGACAAGCATATTCTAAGTAACTTGGTCTTTTCTTCCCAGGAAAGAATCTTTTGAGTGAACCATCCAAAACTTAAGCAATTGTAATATAAAATATGAATTTGATAAATAACCGTGTCTGTTCCTCAATTGAGTATATTTATGTACAGTGTGTTTCATGTACACATGTTGCAAAATTGTTCTAGTGATCAGCAAATCCTCTAAAAGGCGGACGCCAATCACAGGGGATCAGAGTTGGTACATCTAGTCTACAAACTGAGAATATTTAGAAGAGAGACTCTGCTCTGAATCAATCTCCTGAACAAAGTCTCAACTCCACTCTCAAGATCAACGATGTCCAACTCAAGCACCTGCAGTTGCTCCTCCTCGCATGTAACTCTTTTCTTCTGGAATGCCTTTGATACAAGGGCCCACTTGTTAGAACTCGATGTTGCAATTTGCTTCGACAGGAGTTCCAATGAGGATCCAATCATTGTGACAGCGGCTTCTCTAGCTTCAGTCAACAACCTGACCACTCTGCAGCTCTCCAGATCAGCCGAAGAAGACTTCTTGCTGTTCTTCTTTAGCATTTTTTGCACTTTCTTGATCTGGTGAAACCAAGACTGGATCTTGACCTGAAGAGCTGCATCATCTCCTCTCTTGATAACCAACTGCATGTCTTGGACGCTTGCCTTGAGCTCGGAAAAGCTGACTTGCACGACATTGCAGAGGTCAAGCAAGATAAGGGAGCGCTCGAGCTCTTGCTCCACAGCAATCCTTTGCTGCGTTTTGCAGAGGAGAATTTGGCTGCTAGGCAAGCATGTGCGCTCATCGATGCAGTCATAGATGTCTCCAAGCCTCCTTAGCCCAACACACACTGTCCCAATTGTTGATAAGGGAGAGACGGTGGCTGTGTTTAGGCTATGCAGCTGTTGGTCGACATCGGTTTCGCCGGAGCGAGGGCTGGAAGGCACACTCGTGGACCTGAGGTGGGGTGCCATGATTGTGTTGGAAGCTGAAGTCTTTTCGTTTGCTCTCTGGAGATAGAAGATAAGAGAAGCTGCTCTACGATGGTGTTGAGTTCTGCCTATGGGCTTGTCCCTATATATACAAGTATGTACAGAAAGAAGCAGAAGCCATGGCATGACCCTCTAGACAGCAAGAATCTCAATGATAACGCTGTGTCATGCTGCCGTGACAAATACCACCCATCTCCATTACAGGATGCTGGCTTTCCTATGTCTCCCAACCAAACTTCTTGATTATTGGGGGCAAACTCATATGCACAGGTGTGTTGGTCCACATTGGTGAGCTGTGCCTTTGGTAGTTGAAGAACAGTTGACTTCACCTCTCCAGGCTCCAATGCTGTGTATTTATCTGGTTTCTGATCACCTCTTGTGCGGCATCGCTGGCATGTTTCGCCTGCCTGCCGCGCTTACAAGCATTTCACATCTATTGCAATCTTGAGATGATCCATGTGCTGTCTGATTTTCTACCACTGAATCACAATGCTATGTTCCGATTTTGGCAGCAAGAATCAGCATGACAGCTCGTTCTGTTGCATGCTCTAAACTATTTTAATGGAGTTTGCTAATTCCATGTACTGAAAGCAACAACCTACAAATTTGATCACGCATGCGTAGCTCAATTTTTCCGAGTGCACTAATTATCCTCCCAATGAATTCTCATGTTCCAACAATTGCCTACAAAAGCCAGCAGGTTAGTTCACTCTACCAGCGGATCTTTACATAGTTGCATGCTTAGAGAATATTATAGTGGATTGGTAGCCAAGTCTTATTGGTGACAAGGTGTTATCTAGTTTTTGTACAATTGTTAATTCAGTTGGTATTTTTTATGCTCAACTCATGCAGCTTACACACTCAACCTCTTGACATTGAGCTGGCATGTTTTGGCTATGATAGCAAGATCTGTTGCTCAGTGTCGTGGATATAATCCTGACAGTACTACGGGGTTATGAATGTAGAGGCAATTGTACCTGTCGAGCGGTGTAGATGAGTGTATGCGCAAGGGTTTATACAGGTTCGGGCCCTCTTTCGGTGGAGGTAATACCCTACTTCTGTGGTGCTCTTAGCTCTTGGCGTAAGGCGCAAGATGTGAATGCTCAACCCTCAGCCCGGTACTCCCCTCCCGGCTTATATAGAGTGTGCCAGGAGGGGGTACATAATGGGCTGGTATTAATGCTATTCATCGCTTCAGGTGTAGTCGATTATTTCCTGGTTATTACTGCTAGTAACTGCCGTATTTAACTAGATTATTCCATCGTTGGGTAACTGCTATCATTAAGACATCATGGTTGATAGGGTATCCTAGGTAGTTGCCGACTGTAGGTCTAGCCGACTGCTCCCATCATCTTCATGACTGATTGCTGGGTCTTGTCCATCTGGGGGTGTAGAATCCAACTATGGGGACTTGGCTAGATTACAAATCATCCTTTTGGTCCTTGATATCTAGGGCTCCGAATCCTATGGGCCAAAGGTGATGTCCTCTGGCCCATATCCTTCTGGGCCGTATCTTTGATGGGCTATAGCCTTCTGGAGGGCCATTCGTATACTTGGGCCTACCCCATATTTATAACCCCGACACTCAGGATCTTTTGCTTGTTTCTGGTGACATGAGAAATGGCATCTGAATAAGATGGCCATCTCAAAGTTAATCATTTGAAAGATCAGCTTGACCAATCAATCCTATTACGTCTATAGTAAACAATAATGATAATCATCTTGTAAGTAAATCATATTGGTTCTCTCAAAGAAGAATAGTTCGAATGATCCGCCCCAAACTTAGGTCATTGTACCAAACCATGAATACACAATCTTGTCGACACGAGGAAATGGACAAAAAGGCGTGTTTTTGTTTCTCCATGGAGTATGTTTATGTACAAATTCCTCCCATGTATACACATTACAAAATTGTGATGATGATCAGCAAGCCCTCCAAAAGGCGGACACCGATCACAGGGGATCAGAGTTAGTATACGATCAACTCTACAAGCTCAGAGTATTCAGAAGAGAAACTCTGCTCTGGATCAATCTCCTGAACAAAGACTCGACTCCGCTCTCAAGATCAACAATGTCCAACTCCAGCACCTGCAATTGCTCCTCCTTGCACGTCACACTTCTCTTCTGGGACGCCTTGGGTACAAGAGACCACTTGCTGGAATTCGGCGCTGCAATTTGCTTCGACAGGAGTTCCACCGAGGATTCAATCGTTGTGACAGCGACGTCCCTAGCTTTAGCCAACAGACAGACCATTCTGCAGCTCTCGACATCAGCCGGAGAAGAGTTTCTGCTGGTCTTCTTGAACTGCTTTTGCGCTTTCTTGGTCAGGCGGAACCAAGACTGGATCTTGGCCTGAAGAGCCGCATCATCTCCTCTCTTGATAATCAGCTGCATGTCCTGTACGCTCGCCTTGAGCTCGGAGAAGCTCACTTGCACCGCGTCGCAGAGGTCGAGCAACACCAGGGAGCGCTCGAGCTCTTGCTCCACAGCAATCCTATGCTGCGGCTTGCAGATGAGAGCTTGGCTCCTGGGTAAGCTTGCGAGCTCGTCGATGCAGTCGTAAATATCTCCGAGCCTCCTCAACCCGTCAAGCATTGTCTCGATGGTCGAAGAGGGTGAGGAGACGGCGGTGTTTAGGCTCTGAAGTTGTGCTTCAACGTTGGTTTCGCCCGCGCAGGGGCTTGAAGGCACACTTGAAGATCTGAGGTGGGATGGCATGGCTGTAGTGGAAGCTAAAGTTCGTTTTCTTCTTTAGGGATGGAGGAAGAGGAGAGAAAGAAGTTGTGTCGCAATGGTGTTGAAATCTGGCTATGTCTTTTCCCTATATATATATATATACCGAAAGAAGAAGATGCCACGGTTTCGCTGACATTATGGACAAGCAGAATCTCATCGACGATGGAGTGCTGTGCTTCTTCTCTGTCCCGGACCATCTGCAGCAGGTAGCATTTCTCCAAGTGAGGTTCAATCGTGCCTCCATCATCGGGGGCAAACTCATCTGCACGGGCGTTTGGGCCTGGATTATGAGGCCGGTGAGCTGTACCTTTGCTAGTCCAAGAGCAGTTGACTTCACCTCTCGAGGCTCCAACGCGGAACCTGTTTATCTGGTTTCTCATCACTCCTCGTGCGGCGTCGCTGGCATGTTTCGCCTGCCTTCTGCGCTTACAAGTACGTAGATCTCAATCTGGATTATTGGCGGCAAACTGATCGCACGGGTGTGTGCACTGCTGTGACCGGTGAGCAGTTGACCTCACACCTGGAGGCTCCAACGCGTGCGTGTAGTGCAGCATCGCTGTGCTGCCGCGCTGACAGCATCTAGCACCGTCCAATTTTCTTTCTGCTCCTTCGAGGAAGAGGAGGAGGAGGAAGAAGAAGAAGATGCCACTGCAGAGCTGGAGCAGGACCAGCAGAGCAGACAGCAAGAATCTCTCTCCCCGCGGCTTCTTCCATGTGTTGTGTCGGCGAAACGCTAGCTCAACGGAGAAGATGCCGCCTACCCTCTACCATAGTGCTGCCAATGCCATCATGCCATGTCTCCATTACCGCAGGGGAGCATATGCATGCTTTCTTGGCTCATGAGCCGCTTGCTGGAGGAGGAAGAGTTGACTTCTTATCACGGATCGGCTGGTGGCAAGTAAACAGTTAACTAGTCGCGGTGTAGCATCTTTAGCGCGCACTCTCGGAAACGCATCCACACTGGCACTGTCTTGCTCCAGCTTTCGGCAACAGCGAACCCGCATGGGCGTCTAGTCTGTGCATTCAGTTGCACATCTCCAACGCACACCGCCAAAGTGTGACCTGGTTGTTTGTCTATATTTTTTGTCGATCAAATTGCAACGGCACTGGTTTCACCTGGCATGACATGCAATGCACTGAATCAGGTGTCACCCTGAACCCTGGCGTGACATGCAATGCACTGAATCGATGAACTGGCGCTCCTAGAACTCCCTCTTCTTGATCGCAAATTCACGTGGACAAATAATCAATCTAGCCCGATCCTTGGACGCCTCGATCGTGCTTTCTTCAACGTTGCCTGGAACAACCTTTTTCCCAACTCCTCTCTAAGCTCCTTGCCGCGTCTAACCTCGGATCATGTGCCCTTGGTTATCACAATCTCCACCTCACTGCCGCGTTCCCGCCTTTTTCGGTTTGAACGCTGCTGGGCCTTGCATCCTTCTTGCCGGCGCATTGTTACCTAGGCCTCTGCTCGCCCCAGCCCAACAACCCAAACTCCGTCTGCTTATCTGGCCCACACAATTCAAACCTGCCGCTCCCGCCTAAAACAATGGGCCAAAACCATTAGATCCCCTCCGATCAGAGAAAAACGATGCAAAACCGTCCTCACGCTCTTGGACTCCAAGGAAGAATCGCGCCCTCTCTCTGCCCCAGAATCAACCCTTCGACATGTGGTAAAACGAGCCCTCCACCGCGTGATCCGTGATCGTATGATATCCATCAGGTAACGCGCTAAGATTAAGCGTGCCATCTGGGGTGACTAGAACACCAGGTTTTTCCATGTCTCTGCCTCTCAACGGTTCCAAAAAAAAAAACAGATCCCCTCTCTTCGTGTACTGGACCAGGAATTCTCCTCTCATGACCAAAAGGCAACATTTTTTTTTACCAAAATCTATTAGGCACCCCGGCTACTACCAACTGGAACTTTAACCTTTCTGACCTCTACGCCGCCCCCGTTCCCCAACTACGCCACCTCGACGCCCCCTTCACTACCGACGAGATTAAACTTGCCTTCCTCCATATGAATCCGAACGCTAGCCCAGGCCCGGATGGGTTTGGCCCCTCTTTTTACCACTCTTTCTGGAACTCAATCAAACAGGATATCATCCCGTTTTTCCATGAATTTTACAATCTCACGGCGCAAACTGAACGCTTCAACAGAGCCCTCATCATCCTCCTTCCAAAAAAGGACGGTGCCAACACTGCAAATGCTTTTCGGCCCATCTCACTTCAAAATTGCCCAATTAAAGGAGTGGCCAAACTTCTTACTAATCGACTCAAACCCCTCATTCCACTACTTGTACATGGTGATCAAACATGCTTCATCACTGGACGTTGCATTGCCGAAAACTTCATTTACGCTGCCGACTCTCTAAACTGCTGTCACAAACGCAAGGCAACCACCATGGTTCTTAAGCTTGACTTCAGGAAAGCCTTTGAGTCTATTTCCTGGCCTTCACTTCTGAAAATCCTTAGGCACCGTGGCTTCCCTGAGCGCTTCTGTTCCTGGATTGACGATCTGCTCTCCACGGGCAGGACTGCAGTGCTTCCTAACGGGGTTCCTGGCAACTGGATTCAATGCAGGAATGGTCTCCGTCAGGGCGACCCCATTTCCCCTTACCTATTCATCATTGTTACAGATATCTTGCAACAACTGATCCTGTCGGCTGCCTCTGACCACACCAATGATCTGCACCACCCTGTCTACGAAGACTTGCCACCCACTATCCTTCAGTACGCTGATGACACGCTGATCATCGCCCATGCATCCATCATCGCTGCCCGCAAACTTAAGCATATCTTAGATGACTTTGGCCTTGCTACGGGGCTGTGCATCAACTTCTCTAAAACCACCTTCGTCCCCTTGCATGTGGACACGCCGTGTGCCTTAGCGATCTCTCATGTCTTTGGCTGCGCCATCTCCAGCTTCCCCCAAACGTATCTTGGGCTGCCTTTCCCCCCCTACAAGCTCCCTCCATCCGCTTGCCAACCACTTGTTACTTCCTACAGATCATTGCTCCCAGGCTGGTGTGCCAAGCTGCTCAACCGCGCTGCGAGGCTAGTACTCATCTCCTCCGTTCTGGATTCTCTTGCGACATATTTCCTGTCCGTCTTCAAGTTGCCAATGAAGACCTTAAAAATTCTAGATGCGATTAGACGGGCCTTCTTCTGGGCTGCCGAGGATACGTGCACCGGATCAAAATGTTTGATTGCTTGGGAAAATGTTTGTAAACCGAAATTTTTTGGTGGTCTAGGTATTAAGAATCTAGCGGCTCAGAATAATTGTCTACTTATGAAGTTTGCCTACAAATACCTAACCCATGATGCCTCTAACCCTCTGCCATGGATCTCCTGGGTAGATAAACAACACCTCTGTAGCCTGCCACATATTGCAGCCTGCCCAAACCCCTCCTTCCTCACCAAAATCATCCAAACACAACTACAGCCACTGCTACAAATGACATTTGTACTTACAAATAATGGCCAGAAGACCTTCTTCTGGCTTGATACTTGGCTCCTCCAAACCCCCATAGCTGCCACCTTCCCGAGCCTCTACTCCCACTCCACCAATGAGTACATCCCTGTGGTGCACATCATGCGTTATGGGCTACAAGCAAACCTAACGAACATGCTCACCTCGGCCGCCTCGCGCGAGCTAGACGCTCTCTGTTTACTGTTGCAGGATTTCCAACCGACGGATGGCCCCGATGAGCGGTTTCTCTTACATGGTCAGCAGTTCTCGCCTAAGGCGGCCTACAAGATCATGTTGCATGAAGAAGTGGAGGATAATCACGCTGACCTAATATGGAGGTCTCGGGCTCCTCATAAAATCAAGCTCTTTGCCTGGCTGTTGTTTCGTGGCCGGCTCAACACCAAGGCTAATCTAGCGCATAAGCACATGTCTGATTCAGCAGCCTGACCACGATGTGCTGCCTCCTCTGAAGACACATCCCACCTGTTCATATCCTGCCCGCGCGCGGCAGGAACCTGGGCCAAGCTAGGGCTCTCGCCCATGCCAAGATTCCAGGATCTTTGGCTGGTCATCACCCTTTGGAGTATTTGGGACTCTAGGAATGCTGCTGCCTTCCGCTCGCTGGATCACACTCCTGATATCACCATTCGAAATATTGTAACAGGCTTAGAACTATTCTCTCATCGCTTTCGGGACCCAGTTGATAAGGTAGCTACCACGTCCTGGCTTAGCTACCTTGCCGCACGGCTAGCCGTGTCCTTGTAATCTTTTAACTGCCAGGCCCGTCTTGGCCACTTGAGCAATATATACAGGTGGGGATCCTCTCCCCCCCGGTGATTTCTCAAAAAAAAAAAAAAACCGAACGGGAGAGAGGGAGAGCAAGATGCTGAATTTTTTTCGTTGCATAAACGTCGCAGCTTTTCTGCTCCTTCTTCACCCTTTTACTTCTGTTCAAAAGGGAAATCATGTCGTAGCTCTTGCTCCACCACCAACCGTGCCATCCCATGATCCAAGG
Source organism: Triticum aestivum (assembly GCF_018294505.1). Lineage (NCBI taxonomy): Eukaryota > Viridiplantae > Streptophyta > Magnoliopsida > Poales > Poaceae > Triticum > Triticum aestivum. The sequence goes on along the minus strand of NC_057813.1, from coordinate 258,909,006 downwards.
TGCTGCTAGGCATCCTACAATGTCGCAGGGGAGTGCACAGACCGCCTTTTATCGAAAAAGGCTTTCGCCCCGCTTTATATATAAAGCATCGATCCACAAGCATCATGATACAAACTCACGCCACCACCACACACGACACACATCCAAGGCAAGATACAAGGGTGCCGAGCACCGCCACACCACCCCAATGACTACCAAGCCACTACACATGGCGGGGATGATCCGCTTGGAGCCAACGGAGACCTCCAATCCTCTGAGAAGAGGTGAGACAAAAAACGACGGAACAAGGACTCCAAGATGGTGCCTCCTAGAAGGGAACGACCACTGATAGCCGCCACCATCCGATCCCAGAGATCGAGTTTTCACTCGGAGCAACTCGAAGGAGTAAGGGCACCGCGACGGAGCCTTCATGAAGGATACGGTGTCCACCGACGCCGTCATCGTCGGCCAATTCAAGATTGGACAAGTGATGTACCTCGGCACACCCACCCCTCCAACGCATCCTAGCTCCGCCAACCACCAGCGACCACCCATCCCGCGTGGCCATGGCCGCTCGCCCGCACCCGAGGCACAATTCCGCCCACGAACGCAGTGCCTCCCGCCGCCAAGGCCGCCGCCCTGCATCCAGACACCCCCAAGACCGACCAAAGTGACCGGCTTTGGGCCAAAGGGCACACCCAGCCGAAGAGACCGCAGCATACATCCCGCCTTGAACAACGTCGGAGTCGTGTCATCCCACACACGACCAGGGAACGGGGGAGGAAGGGGAGCGAACGCATCCGAGCCGGCACACCCCTGTGCCAGCGACGGGTGGTCCAAGCTCGTCGGTGCCTCCCATCCCTCCAGCCTGCCTCCCCACCGGACACCTCCTGTGTTGCCCCACCTCGACGGCGAACGCAACTCCACGCGAGGCCACCAACGTATACCCGCCCACCTGTAAGAAGAGACCCGAAGGACCGCTGCCAATCGCGAAGGAAGCCCACTGAGAAGCCCAACTGCGCTGCCTGCCGTCGTCCAGCCGCCGTAGCCTCCGGATTCCGGTCGGCCCGCTCACCGGCCAGCCGCTGCTGCGGCGCACCACCACCCGTCGTGGCCATGGCAGGGGCAGAGACCAGCAGCTTGCGATGCCCGGGCCCAGATCCGGCCTCGACCTCGCCAATCCCGGCGACCCAGGCACGCCCTCCACCACCGAGCCGCCCAACGGACCACCGTCGATCAGCCCCGGCGCGCCATCGTGCTGCTCTGCCCGACACCTAGCGCATCACCCAGGCCCGGGTGAGCCGCCCCGCGCCTCGCCACCTGCACGAGAGGAAGAAGAGCACCCCGCTGCCGCCGCTTTCGGCCGCCGCGGTTTTGGGCCGCTAAGGGCATGTACAATGGTGCTATATTAGGAGTGCCACACGTAGGATAAATGATAATGTGGAGGAGAAATAACTCATAAGAAAATGTTTGTCTTCTCTTATTTAAGTGAAGATAAGAGAAGATGACATGAAACCGGCTACTAGTTAGGAAGTGAAGAGATGATCTCTTAGCATAATATGTTTCACTACATTTTTAGGAATGACTAATTATTGAAAATAAGACTAAAAGATGATTTATTGTAGATAATTTTTTTATCATCTATGAATTACATGCAAAATTTAAGATAAGACTATTTTATAAACCATCGTATATGCTCTAAACGCTGACATGACAAGCTTTTTCTCCCGTGCTCTGTCAGACTCCGTCAGACAACAGTCTCCACCGAACCTTGTGGAAGAAGCTTCGTGTCGACGATTGCCACCTTGCCGTGCTGCTCTTGGAACCGAACACGGCCCGAGGACTTGGTCAGGATGTCCGCCTTCCGCTCCTCCGCTTTGATGGACTCCACGGCCGTCATGCCCTTCTTGAGGCAATCTCGTATCAGTGTGTCGCAATGTAGCGAAGCAGGTACTTGACACTAGCGAGATGATCATTGGCCAACACCTCCATGAACCGCCTCAGTAATCCTACGACGAATGTGATGTCCGGGTGTGTGTGGACGAGGTACCTAAGGTTGTCGATGACACTGCAGTATAATGTCGCATCCACCGGCGTTAGTTCGTTGTTCTTGTTGAGCTGACAACGCGCATCCAACGACGTGTATAGGTAAATAACATAAAACTACTAGTTTATGGGTTAAGGTTTCAAAAAACTACCATTTTTATTTTTTCGCTAATAACTACCAAACCGGGGTCTGCTGTTTCAAAAAACCCAAAACACTAGTTGTTAAAAAATTAAACCGATTTATGACAGGTCGGGCCCGCACCTAAACCAACCGTCTGTTTGACCGTTAGCTAACATTTGGGACCCGCATGTCACTGTCTGTTTTAAAAAAACAGTGATTAGGTCCTTGTAAATTTTTACAAAAGCAATCAGGTCCCTCCCGTCCCGTGCTCCAGAACGACAGGAGTTGCGCTGGCCAGCAGCCCCGCCGAATGAGCTCGCCGGCCAGTAGCCCCGCCGGATGAGCTCGCCGTGAGGAGCTCGCCGCCAGCAGCCCTGTCGTCTCCTCCGGCCGGCGAGCGTGCCCGGAGCCGTGGTGTGCTCCCCCTTGTACGGCTTCTCCCTCTTCTCTCCTCCTCGCGCCAACTCGAGGTGGGTGCAGGCTGTTGGCTCTGTCGCGCTGGTGGCGGAGGTCAGGGGTTGCGGGAGCGGGCGGGGACTGCTGGTGCTGTCTGCGGCGCGGGTGGCGGCGCGGTGGCCGCAGGCGGAACCCCATGGCGCGCGGCGACCGCGGGCGTAACCCCATGGCGGTAGCGCGCGGTGGCGACCACCCATGGCGGCGTGCAGCGGCGACCACAGGCGGAGCCCCATGGAGGCGCAACGGCGACCACGGGCAGAGCCCTTTGGAGGCACGACGGCAATAGTCCAAGGACCCGATTGCTTTTTGAAATTGATTTCAGGGACCTGATTGCTTTTTTAAAATATTTGTAGGGGCTAATCCGTAAAAAAATCTATGGATGAGGCGCTGACATGTGGCCCCCACAAGTCAGTTAACAGTCAAACAAACGGTCAACCAAATATTGCGTTTAGCGACGGGCCTGACTTATCATAAACATGTTTAATTCTTTAACAAAGAGAATTTGTTTTTTTTTTGAAACAACCGACCCCCAATTTGATAGTTATCAGTGAAAAAATAAAATTGATAATTTTTTGGAATCCTAACCCCGTGAAGTAGTAGTTTTATGCTATTTACTCACGTGTCATATGGCATTGCAGTATGCCATGCTGTCTCTTTCGAGTAGCTTAGCTTGGACGTGTAAGCGGACTAAGCGACGCGCTCCTGGTTTAGAGCATCGGTAGCAGATCCCCCAAAGCCCCGTCCTGCAAATTTCGTTTACGAGCTGCCTGTAAATTTTTTTGCGGTACAGCGAGGCCTCCGACGGAACAGGTCATCTAAACTCATCACGTAAATTTTTTGCGGGATGAGTTAGAGGATCCGTTCCGCGCCGGAGGCTTAGCGGTACCGCAAATTTTCAAGAGCTTTGCAAATTCTTGATTTTCAACAAAATAAATCGAATGAAATCATAATATAAATTAAATATATGAATATAATGTTGGGAAACGTAGTAATTTCAAAAAAATTCTTACACACACGCAAGATCATGGCGATGCATAGCAACGAGTGTGGAGAGTGTCGTCCACGTACCCTCGTAGACCGAAAGCGGAAATGTTAGCACAACACAGTTGATTTAGTCGTACGTCTTCACGATCCGACCGATTAAGTACCGAACGTACGGCACGTCCGAGTTCAGCACATGTTCAGCTCGATGACGTCCCACGAACTCCGATCCAGCAGAGCTTTGCGGGAGAGTTCCGTCAGCACAACGGCGTGTTGACGGTGTTGGTGATGCTACCGACGCAGGGCTTCGTCTAAGCATCGCTACGATATTACCGAGGTGGAATATGGTGGAGAAGGGCACCGCACACGATTAAGAGATCAAGAGATCAATTGTTGTGTCTAGAGGAGCCCCCTGCCCCCGTATATAAAGGAGCAAGGGGGGAGGCGGCCGACCTAGGAGGAGGGCGCGCCAAGGGGGGAGTCCTACTCCCACCGGTAGTAGGACTCCTCCTTTCCTTGTTGGAGTATGAGAGGGGAAGGAAGGGAGAGAGAGAGAGGAAGGAAAGGGGGGCGCCACCCCCCTCCTTGTCCAATTCGGACTAGAGGGGGAGGGGGCGCCAGGCCTGCCCTGGCCGCCCCTCCTCTTCTCCACTAGGGCCCATGAGGCCCAATAAACCACCCGGGAGGTTTTGGTAACCCCCCGGTACTCCGGTATATGCCCGAAACCATTTCGGTGTTTGAACATAGTCATCCAATATATCGATCTTTACGTCTCGACCATTTCAAGACTCCTCGTCATGTCCATGATCATATCCGGGACTCCGAACTACCTTCGTTACATCAAACACAAAAACTCATAATACCGATCGTCATCTAACTTTAAGCATGCGGACCCTACGGGTTCGAGAACTATGTAGACATGACCGATTCTCGTTTCCGATCAATAACCAATAGCGGAACCTGGATGCTCATATTGGTTCCCACATATTCTACGAAGATCTTTATCGGTCAAACCGCATAACTACATACGTTGTTCCCTTTGTCATCGGTATGTTACTTGCCCGAGATTCGATCGTCGGTATCTCAATACCTAGTTCAATCTCGTTACCAGCAAGTCTCTTTACTCGTTATGTAATGCATCATCCTGCAACTAACTCATTAGTCACATTGCTTGCAAGGCTTACAGTGATGTGCATTACCGAGAGGGCCCAGAGATACCTCTCTGACAATCGGAGTGACAAATCCTAATCTTGAAATACGCCAACTCAACATGTACCTTCGGAGACACCTGTAGAGCTCCTTTATAATCACCCAGTTACGTTGCGACGTTTGGTAGCACACAAAGTGTTCCTCCGGTAAAACGGAGTTGCATAATCTCATAGTCATAGGAACATGTATAAGTCATGAAGAAAGCAATAGCGACATACTAAACGATCAAGTGCTAAGCTAACGGAATGGGTCAAGTCAATCACATCATTCTCCTAATGATGTGATCCCGTTAATCAAACGACAACTCATGTCTATGGCTAGGAAACACAACCATCTTTGATCAACGAGCTAGTCAAGTAGAGGCATACTAGTGACACTATGTTTGTCTATGTATTCACACATGTATTATGTTTTCAGTTAATACAATTCTAGCATGAATAATAAACATTTATCATGATATGAGGAAATAAATAATAACTTTATTATTGCCTCTAGGGCATATTTCTTTCGTATAAATGGCCCGAAAGGCAATTCACAATACAATAGTCGTTCATTACAACAGATGTTCATATTCAAGTAATTAATACAATAACAAATTGTTCAAATCTCACACAAATACAACAACAAATTGTCCAAATTAAAATGGGGGTCTATCTAACATAGAGTTGTGAAGCACTGTTCTCAATCTTCTGGTAGGTGTCAAGAAATGCGGTGATCTCATTTGCGTCCCCGGCAGGCTTCACAAGGTTACCGACATTATCATAATAAAACTATTAAGTTTAAATCCCTCTCATCCTCGATGACAATGTTGTGTAAAATTACACATGTAGTCATGATGTTTCGGAGGGATTTCTTATCCCGGAAGCGAGCGGGACCTCGAACAATCGCAAACCGAGCTTGCAACACACCAAATGCCCTCTCAATATCCTTTTGACAGGCTTCTTGTGCTTCGGCAAAAATGTGCTTCTTGGTTTTGGGGTCACTAATGGTCTTCACAATTGTTGCCCATGGAGGATAAATACCGTCGGCAAGATAGTATCCCATGGTATAGTCATGGCCATTGATGGTATAGTTACGAGCCGGAGCTTTACCACTAGCTAGCTGAGCAAAAAGATGAGATCACTGCAAGACATTGATATCATTGAGAGACCCTGGCAAACCAAAGAAGCAATGTCAAATCCATAAATCACATGATGCCATGGCTTCAAGCACAATGGTAGGTTTATGTTTGTGACCAGTTTATTGCCCTGCACAAGCCACCGGGAAGTTCTTCCACCTCCAATTCATGCAATCAACACTGCCAAGCACGCCCGACCATTCCGTCTCTTCGTTCATCACCATCAACTTCTATGTGTCCTCCTCACTAGAGCTCGAAGATACTCCATGCCAAACACCTAGATCATTGTCTACGCAGACATCCGCAAGGACTTGATGGTCGTATCTTTGCTAATGCAAATATATTCATCGGTATAGTCGGCGGGAATGCCATACGCAATCACTTTCATTGCCGCCAATATTTTTTGATATGCACTAAACCCAAGCAAACTGGAGGCATTCCTCCGGCGAGTGAAAATCGACAATTTTGCTCGCAAGCTTCAACGATGCAAGAGGCCAACACCATTTCTCATCGTCGCCGACCTACTTCAACAACTCATCCTCCAAAACTCCGAGCCTGCTCTCCATCACCCCATCTTTACCCACCTTCCCCCCACCATTCTCCAATATGCCCATGACACGCTTATCATTGCAGCCGCCTCTCCCATCGCCGCTGCAGCCCTCAAAACAATTCTCAACAACTTTGCACAAGCCACCGGTCTCATCATCAACTTCACAAAAACCACCCTGGCTACGCTGCACACAGGTGAAACCCTAGCTGCTGCCACTGCCATCGCCATGGACTGCACACGCACGCCATTTCCTCAAACTTACCTTGGACCCCCCCCCCCCTTGCCCCAACCAAGCTCCCCCTCCAAAACCTTTGCTCCTTTGGTAGAACGTTCTCAGAAGCTGCTAACTGGCTGGTGTGCCAAGCTTTTAGACATGAGTGATCGGCTCATTCTTATCACCGCGGTCCCCGACTCCCTCCTCACATACTTCATGTCCGTTTTCCGCATCCCAAAGAAAACCCTCAAAATCATTGACTCTTTGAGGAGGTCTTTTTTCTTGGCCGAAGAAGGTGCTTGCTCAGGTGCTCGATGCTTGATTGCGTGGAAAAATGTTTGTTCACCAAAAAAATTCGGTGGTTTAGGGCTCAAAAACCTGCATGTTCAAAATAACTGCCTCCTAATGAAGTTTGCTGCCAAGGCACTCTCCTCCGCACAATCTCCTTGGCTAGAGTGGCTAGACCTCGAACACCCAAACGCTCTAGTCTCCCCGCCACCCCAAACTTCTTTCCTGTGCCGTACGATTTCCCAACAAATCCCAATTCTCCAGTCAATCTCCTTTGTGCTAACTTACAGTGGAACACACACATACTTCTGGCTGGATACCTGGCTCACACCAAAACCCCTAGCTACCACCTTCCCACACCTTTTCGCATTCTACACTGCAGCTGGTGAAAGTAGCTAACATTATGTGTTTTGGTATCGAAGCTAACCTCCTTAACCGCCTCTCTCTTACAGCAGAACAAGAGCTTGTTTCACTTTTGGCTATTTTGCAGGACTTCGTGCCGTCGTCAGAGGAAGATCAGCGGTTCCTACTCAGGGGTCATGACTTCTCCACCAAGCAAGCATACGACACTCTCATGACCAGGCCAGACAAGGACCTCATTGCCCCCCTCATTTGGGGCACCAAGGCTCCTCGCAAAATTAAAAGTTTTGCTTGGCTCCTCTTCAAAGACCGCCTCAACGCCAGAATGAACCTTGCTCGCAAGCATATAATCTCCACCGATTTGTGTCCCCGCTGTGCTACGTCACCTGAAGACTCCACTCACCTCTTCATCACATGTCCTCTCGCCAACAGGACTTGGCAACGTGTGGGCTTCCTGCCCTCAAACGACGATATAAATGAGCTCTGGGACACTCCACTACCCCAACACCTCCCCAAGAACGCTTGGTCCTTCGTTCTCCTCGCTCTACTCTGGAAAATTTGGGCAGCGCGTAATAACATGTTGTTTAGGAATATTGATCAATGTTCTGTAATAACCCTTAGAAACCTTATCTCCGACATAGACCTTTGGTCACACCGTTGATGTCTACTACGCAACCTTCTTGTAGACGTTGTTGGGCCTGCAAGTGCACAGGTTTGTAGGACAGTAGCAAATTTCCCTCAAGTGGATGACCTAAGGTTTATCAATCCGTAGGAGGCGTAGGATGGAGGTGGTCTGTCTCAAACAACCCTGCAACCAAATAACAAAGAGTCTCTTGTGTCCCCAACACACCCAATATAATGGTAGATTGTATAGGTGCACTAGTTCGGCGAAGAGATGGTGATACAAGTGCAATATGGGTGGTAGATAAAGGTATTTGTAATCTGAAATTATAAAAACAACAAGGTAATAAGTAGTAAAAGTGAGCGTAAACGGTATTGCAATGATAGGAAACAAGGCATAGGGTTCATACTTTCACTAGTGCAAGTTCTCTCAACAATAATAACATAGATAGATCATATAACAATCCCTCAACATTCAAAAAAGAGTCACTCCAAAGACACTAATAGCGGAGAACAAACGAAGAGATTATGGTAGGGTACGAAACCACCTCAAAGTTATTCTTTCGGATCAATCTATTCAAGAGTTCGTACTAGAATAACACCTTAAGACACAAATCAACCAAAACCCTAATGTCACCTAGATACTCCATTGTCACCTCAAGTATTCGTGGGCATGATTATACGATATGCATCACACAATCTCAGATTCATCTATTCAACCAACACAAAGTACTTCAAAGAGTGTCCCAAAGTTTCTACAGGAGAGTCAAGAACGTGTGCCAACCCCTATGCATAGGTTCATGGGCGGAACCCGCAAGTTGGTCACCAAAATATACATCAAGAGGCACATTATATCCCATTGTCACCACAGATAAGCACGGCAAGACATACATCAAGTGTTCTCATAAAAGACTCAATCCGATAAGATAACTTCAAAGGAAAAACTCAATTCATCACAAGAGAGTAGAGGGGGAGAAACATCATAAGATCCAACTACAATAGCAAAGCTTGGGATACATCAAGATCATGCCATAGAGGGAACACGAGAGAGAACACGAGAGAGAGAGAGAGAGATCAAACATATAGCTACTGGTACATACCCTCAGCCCCGTGGGTGAACTACTCCCCCTCGTCATGGATAGCGTCGGGATGATGAAGATGGCCACCGGTGAAGGATCCCCCACCGGCAGGGTGCCGGGAAGGGCTCCCAAGATGTTTTTGGTGGCTACAGAGGCTTGCGGCGGCGTAACTCCCGATCTATCTTGATATTCGATGGTTTTAGGGTACGTAGGCTTATATAGGCGAAAGAAGTCGGTCGGGGGGTGCTCGAGGGGTCCACGAGACAGGGGGCCGCGCCCTGTAGGGGGGCGCCCCCTATCTCCTGGGCTCCTCGAGGATCTTCTGACTTGATCTCCAAGCCTCCAGGATGATATTCTTCCAAAAAATCACGATGCTAAAGGTTTCATTCCGTTTGGACTCCGTTTGATATTCCTTTTCTTCGAAATACTGAAACAGGCAATAAAACAGCAATATGGGCTGGGCCTTTGGTTAATAGGTTAGTCCCAAAAGTAATATAAAAGTGTATAATAAAGCCCATAATCATTCAAAACAGATAATAATATAGCATGAATGCTTCATAAATTATAGATACGTTGGAGACGTATCAGCATCCCCAAGCTTAATTCCTACTCGTTCTCGAGCAGGTAAATGATAAAAGAAAGAATTTATGAAGTGTGAATGCTAGAAGGTGCACAAGTTTGATCAATGATAATTTCAATCACCTTTTCTAGCATGATAATATGTCATAACAGTAGTTCATCTCATAAAACTTTTCATAATCAAGTAACAAGCAATTCACATGTTAAAGCATAGACCATAAACTTTCTTGAAAACTAGCAAACTTCATTCTTAGTCATCAAACAATTGCAATTCATCTTACTTTCAGGAAGAGTCTATGTCAGAGCTTTGATTTAGCAAACTTCACATACTCAACTATCATATAGTCTTCTACAATTGCTAACACTCACGCAATACTCGTGGTTATGAAGTTTTAATCAGACACAGAGAAAGATTGGGGCTTAAAATGTTGCCTCCAAACGTATTCACATTTGGGTGATGTCAACAATAATAGTTTATGCTAACGTACATCCAATTGGATATATATATCAGGATCACCCTAACACAAAGTGCTTGCCAAAGGATAAAATGAAAAAAGGGAAAGGTGAAGATCACCTTGACTCTTGCATAAAGTAAAAGACATAAAGTAAAAGATAGGCCCTTCGCAGAGGGAAGCAGAAGTTCTCATGCGCTTTTAGGGTTGGATACACAAAATCTTAATGCGAAAGAACGTCACTTTATATTGCCCCTTGTATATGGACCTTTATTATGCAGTCCGTTGCTTTTATTGCTTCCATAACAAGTTTGTACAAAGCTTATTTTCTCCACACTAATAAGTCATGCATATTTAGAGAGCAATTTTTATTGCTTGCATCGATGACAACTTACTTGAAGGATCTTACTCAATCCATAGGTAGGTATGGTGGACTCTCATGACAAAAACTGGGTTTAAGAATATTTGAAAGCACAAGTAGTATCTCTACTTAGTGCTAGGAATTTTTGGCTAGCATGAGGGGGAAAGGCAAGCTCAACATGTTTGAATGATCCATGACAATATACTTTAACTGAGATGTGAGAAAACATAACCCATTACGTTGTCTTCTTTGTCCAACATCAACTCTTTAGCATGTCATACATAATGAGTGCTCATAATTATAAAAGATGTCTATGATAATATATTTATATGTGAAATCTCTCTTCCTTCAATATTCTTTCATGAATTGTTCAAATGACTAATACAGTGTTTTCTAACCGTCAATAAATTTACAACCTCTACTTCTTAGATGTGAAGTCATTACTCCCCATGGAATAAGCAAATGAGGCATATATAATTTTAGATTTATGACAATCAACTCATTCAACAATTTACTCATAGGATATAAGTGAAGCACACGAGTAAATGAAAAGCTACTCCAAAAAGATATAAGTGAAGATCAATGAGTAGCTAAATAATTATGCAACTATGTGAAGACTCTCTCTCATTTAAGAATTTCAGATCTTGGTATTGTATTCAAGCAGCAAGAAAAATAAAATAAAATGACATTGCAAGGATAGCACAACTCATGTGAAGAAGCAAAAACTTAGGCTCAACCGCTACTAACCGATAGTTGTTGAAGAAATGTGGGATGCCTACCGGGGCATCCCCAAGCTTAGATGCTTGAGACTTCTTGAAATATTATCTTGGGGTGCCTTGGGCATCCCCAATCTTGAGCTTTTATGTCTCCTTAATTCCTCTCATATCATGGTTTCTCTTCTTTTTATCAAAAGTTTCATTCACAACAAACTCAACAAGAACTCGTGAGATTGGTTAGTATAAACCAATGCAAAACCTTATCACTTTCTACTGTAAAAAATCACTTAAATTATTATTCAACATTACATACTAAATGCCTCTGCATATTTAATACTCCTATCCTCAAGTAGAATCATTAAACAAGCAAACATATGCAAACAATGCAACTATAACAGCAATCTGCCAAAATAGTACAGTCTGTAAAGAATGCAAGAGTATCAATACTTTCCTAACTCCAAAAATTATGAACTAAAATTCCCACTGTAATAAATTTATTAGATCTTAATTTGCAAAAAGATTCAACGTTATACAATTCTCTGACTTTCCTAGGGAATTTTTGCAACATCGGTAAACTTTCTGTTTTCAAACAGCAACATGTATACTAGCAAAACAAGCATGGTAAAGGCTATCCTTGACTTTTTTTATTGAAACTAAATATACAAAACATTATTCTAACTAACAGAAAGCAAAAACTAGCAAAATAAAATGACGCTCCAAGCAAAACACATATCATGTGGCGAATAAAAATATAGCTCCAAGTAAAGTTACCGATGAACAAAGACAAAATAGGGGATGCCATCCGGGGCATCCCCAAGCTTAGGCTCTTTCCACTCCTTATTCCATAGTCCATCGAATCTTTACCCAAAACTTAAAAACTTCAACCACACAAAACTCAAAACAAAACTCGTAAGCTCCATTAGTATAAGAAAATAAAACCACCACTTAGGTACTGTAATGAACTCATTCTAAATTCATATTAGTGTAATATCTACTGTATTCTAACTTCTCTATGGTTCATACCACTTAATACTAACCATAGATGCATCAAAATAAGCAAACAACACAATGAAAACAGAATCTGTCAAAAACAGAACAGTCTGTAGTAATTTGTATCAAATGTATACTTATAGAACTCAAAAAATTCTTAAATAAATTGCTGGACCTGAGGAATTTGTCTATTAATCATCTGCAAAAAGAATCAACCTAAAAGCACTCTCCAGTAAAAAATGGCAGCTAATCTTGTGAGTGCAAAAGTTTCTGTTTTTTACAGCAAGATCACATAAACTTCACCCAAGTCTTCCCAAAGGTTCTACTTGGCACTTTATTGAAACAAAAGCTATAAAACATGATTACTACAGTAGCATAATCATGTGAACACACAGAAAAAGTAAGGGGAAATATTGGGTTGTCTCCCAACAAACGCTTTTCTTTAATGCCTTTCTAGCTAGGCATGATGATGACCATGATGCTCACATAGAAGATAAGAACTGAAACATAACGGGAGCATCATGAAGCATATGACTAGCACATTTAAGCCTAACCCACTTCCTATGCATAGGGATTTTGTGAGCAAACAACTTATGGAAATAATAATCAACTAGTATAGGAAGGTACAACAAGCATAGCTTCAAGATTTTCAACACATAGAGAGGAAACTTGACATTATTGCAATTCCTACAAGAATATATTCCTCCCTCATAATAATTTTCAGTAGCATCATGAATGAATTCAACAATATAACCAGCACCTAAAGCATTCTTTTCATAATCTACTAGTATAGAAAATTTACTACTCTCTACATAAGCAAAATTCTTCTCATGAATAATAGTGGGAGAAAACTCAACAAAATAATTATCATGTGAGGCATAATCCAATTGAAAACTAAAATCATAATGACAAGTTACACGGTTATCACAATAATCATCATAGATAGCAACTTTGTTCTCATAATCAATTGGAACCTCTTCCGAAATAGTGGGATCATCACTAAATAAAGTCGGCACTCTTCTAAACCCACTTTCATCAATATAATCATCATAAATAGGAGGCATGCTTTCATCATAATAAATATTCTCATCAAAACTTGGGGAACAAAAAATATCATATTCATCAAACATAGCTTCCCCAAGCTTGTGGCTTTGCATATCATTAGCATCATGGATATTCAAGGAATTCATACGAACAACATTGCAATCATGCTCATCATTCACATATTTAGTACCAAGAATTTTAATGCATTCTTCTTCTAGCACTTGAGCACAATTTTTCTTACCATCAAACTCACGAAAAATATTAAAAAGATGAAGCGTATGAGACAAACTCAAATCCATTTTTTGGTAGTTTTTTTTTATAAACTAAACTAGTGATAAAACAAGAAACAAAAGATTCGATTGCAAGATCTAAAGATATACCTTCAAGCACTCACCTCCCCGGCAACGGCGCCAGAAAAGAGCTTGATGTCTACTACGCAACCTTCTTCTTGTAGACGTTGTTGGGCCTGCAAGTGCACAAGTTTATAGGACAGTAGCAAATTTCCCTTAAGTGGATGACCTAAGGTTTATCAATCCGTAGGAGGCGTATGATGAAGATGGTCTCTCTCAAACAACCCTGCAACCAAATAACAAAGAGTCTCTTGTGTCTCCAACACACCCAATACAATGGTAAATTGTATAGGTGCACTAGTTCGGCGAAGAGATGGTGATACAAGTGCAACATGGATGGTAGATAAAGGTATTTATAATTTGAAATTATAAAAACAGCAAGGTAACAAGTAGTAAAAGTGAGCGTAAACGGTATTGCAATGATAGGAAACAAGGCATATGGTTCATACTTTCACTAGTGCAAATTCTCTCAACAATAATAATATAGATAAATCATATAACAATCCCTCAACATTCAACAAAGAGTCACTCCAAAGACACTAATAGCGGAGAACAAACGAAGAGATTATGGTAGGGTACGAAACCACCTCAAAGTTATTCTTTCGGATCAATCTATTCAAGAGTTCGTACTAGAATAGCACCTTAAGACACAAATCAACCAAAACCCTAATGTCACCTAGATACTCCATTGTCACCTCAAGTATCCGTGGCATGATTATACGATATGCATCACACAATCTCAGATTCATCTATTCAACCAACACAAAGTACTTCAAAGAGTGTCTCAAAGTTTCTACCGGAGAGTCAAGAACGTGTGCCAACCCCTATGCATAGGTTCATGGGCGGAACCCGCAAGTTGGTCACCAAAACATACATCAAGAGGCACATGATATCCCATTGTCACCACAGATAAGCACGGCAAGACATACATCAAGTGTTCTCATAAAAGACTCAATCCGATAAAATAACTTCAAAGGGAAAACTCAATTCATCACAAGAGAGTAGAGGGGGAGAAACATCATAAGATCCAACTACAATAGCAAAGCTCGGGATACATCAAGATCGTGCCATAGAGGGAACACGAGAGAGAACACGAGAGAGAGAGAGAGAGAGAGAGAGAGAGAGATCAAACACATAGCTACTGGTACATACCCTCAGCCCCGAGGGTGAACTACTCCCCCCTCGTCATGGATAGCGCCGGGATTATGAAGATGGCCACCGGTGAAGGATCCCCCCTCCGACAGGGTGCCGGGAAGGGCTCTTGAGAGGTTTTTGATGGCTACAGAGGCTTGCGGCGGCGGAACTCCTGATCTATCTTGATATCCGATGTTTTTAGGGTACGTAGGCTTATATAGGTGAAAGAAGTCGGTCGGGGGGTGCTCGAGGGGTCCACGAGACAGGGGGCCGCGCCCTGTGGGGGGGGGGGGGCTATCTCCTGGGCTCCTCGAGGATCTTATGACTTGATCTCCAAGCCTCCAGGATGATATTCTTCCAAAAAATCACGATGCTAAAGGTTTCATTCCGTTTGGACTCCGTTTGATATTCCTTTTCTTCGAAATACTGAAACAAGCAATAAAACAGCAATATGGGTTGGGCCTCCGGTTAACAGGTTAGTCCCAAAAGTAATATAAAAGTGTATAATAAAGCCCATAATCATTCAAAACAGATAATAATATAGCATGAATGCTTCATAAATTATAGATACGTTGGAGACGTATCAATCGTCTTGTCGAAACGGGTGACAAGGAGGACGTCTTCTTGTGGCGTTCCTACCTCTCTGCATGTTGCATCGTGCCTCTCTAATTCTGTACCTACTGCTTCTGCAGTTGTTTGAGCAATATATTCAGGTGGGGAACCCCCCGGTTATTCTAAAAAAAAGAGGCCTACACATTCGATATCGCCTAAGTAAAAGGTGAGCCGGATATGTCGGGTACCTCGACGAAGTAGTCCTTCATGAGCGTATTGTCGCTGAGAGCTCGGTTGCGCGGAATGCATAGCCGGCCAACCGTGGGTCCATGGTGCTTTCTCTTCGGGCCCTTTCAAATTTGTCCACGAGATGCAACACACTAGGTTGTCGACATTGTTGTCCAAAATCATCTCCTCTATGTCGGAATCATCCGACGAAGACGATTACGAGGAACTCCATACATCCATCTATAAAAAAATGCACGCGTATGATTTTTCGAGAATCTTGTCGGTCGAAATTGAATCAACAAATTGCTGGGCATTGAACCCGCCTTCCCCAGATGCAATTCCGCCGGCCGGTATCAAGTGAACCACCCTTTTCTTCTTCGAACCCGACCGAGCAAGGCCAAACCCCTTCTTCACCACGACCCCAAATCCGCGGCGCCATCGCACACATCTGTACCTCGAGCGATTCCAAGGCTCACCGTCATCGAAACCAACCGGATCTGCCCGCTACAAGGCCGCACGACAAGCTCTAGGGCGGATGCATGACGCCGACACCGGGCACTCGCCCAGGGAGAAAATTGGGCACCCCCGGCCTCTAACATTGGTGGAGAAGGTGTCGCGGGCAGCCGCGGAACTACTGGACGGCGCGGGGCGGACGGGGGCAGCAATATATGGCGGGGAGGTGCGACGGCGTATGGCGGCGGTGAAGGCCGCACGAGCTGAAATTTCCTTGGCGCCAAGACGCGAGAGAGATAGGGGAACTAGCAAAAAGAGGGAGGGCTCTGGCAGGTATGGCGGAATCGACCCAGACTTTGCAGGATCTGCAAAAAAATTAGCGGACGAACGATAGGATCTGTTCCGGATGAAAAAACGGTTCCCGTCAGCTATATCAACGATTATTATACAGGACAACCTGGTTAGCGGGATCTGCTAGAGATGCTCTTCCGTACCTCCAGCCCAAGGTAGTACCGTACCAACCCAAGGTCGCTCACGTTGAAGAGCCGCTTCATCTCCTCCTTGAAGCGGTGCACCTTGCACTGCTCGGCTCTGATGATGACAAGTTTGTTGACGTAGACACCAACAATGAGCAATGCTTCCCCAGTCCCTCGTGCGTACACGTCGTGCTCTAAGGGCTGCATGTGAAGCCAAGCGAAGCCAAGCTCGCGTCCATCTTGGCGTTCCACACGTCCTTGATGCTTGCTGGAGTCCATACATGGCATTGTGAAGCTTATACACGTGGTGCTAGTACCCGTCAGCAACGAATCCGGAGGACTATAATATGTAGACCTCCTCGAGGTCGTCATTGAGGAACACCAGACTTGCCTCCATGTGGTGGACCTCCCAACTATGGTGCGCTCCAAGAGCGAGGATCAGCCGCACAGATTCAAGGCTTGCCATCGATACAAAGACTTCCAACTCTTCGCGATGGCCTGGCCTTGTACTCCCTCCATCCGGAAATACTTGTCATCAAAATAAATAAAAGAAAATGTATCTAGACGTATTTTAGTTATCGATACATCTTTCTTTATCAATTTTGATGATAAGTATTTTCGGACGGAGGGAGTACTTGACAATGGCATCACACTCATCCTTCTTCACCTTGTATACCCACTTGAAGCTGATGACGTGATGTCCCGAAGGAAGTGTCATGAGCATCCATGTGTCATTCTCATCAATCGATTGGAGCTCATCCAACATTGCTAAGGTGTCAGCAGTTCTCGCGCTTTGCCTATGCGGACGTGCTTGGCTCCTGTTCGTGCAACAGATGTAACACCTTGTCGTTCAAGAGGCGGTCCGCTAGTTGCGGCTGCCCGACAGGCACACCGAGGAGGTCGTCGACGAGCGGGAAGTGGTGAGGTGCAGTGACGCTATCACTGGCGTCGAAGTGGTGTGGCCGTGCAGTCAGTGTTGTTACAAACCGCACGGGCAGGGTGTTACTTGAGGTACCCGTCTGGCGGCCCTGGCACCGTCTCCGGTCCATCTTTCGCCCATATTCATTGAAACCTTCTATACCATGTTTTTGTGATTTTTTTCATCGCCGCAAGTTCCTGTTCCTAGGAGATCCAATCGGAAGGCCTGTTCCAGCATGCTGCCGGAGGGGGAATCCATCATCGAAGCTATCTTCATCAACCTACTGCCACCATGTACACGTGTGAGTAGTTTTCTTAGGACCTTGGGTCCATAGCAATAGCTAGATGGCATCCTTTCTCCCTTATATCTCAATACAAAGTTCCCGTGAGCTGCCTCATATAATCTGTATCAACATGATGCAATCGATGTTGTGTTTATTGGGATATGATGAATTGTCATTTATGACAATATTGTTCATGAATTTTATTGAATCTCATATGGTTTCTTTGCTACATAGTAATTAAGTAGTCATATAAGCTTTCTGATCTATGTGTTGTTCTTTGGCCAATTTCAATGCAAAGATCTTTAGAGGAAGTTGTGTATGGTAGTGGGTTCAATTTTGCCCTGTTCTCTAGACAATATAATATAGTTCTCACGACCACTCTCCTTTGTGCAACCTAAAACATTGCTTTCACAAAACAATTGCAACATATCC